>NC_038249.2:35662636-35848843 GCF_000004515.6 Glycine max
AAGCATAGGCTGAGTTATGTATTTTTGTAGGATCTATAAGATGTTTAAATCGATCGAGTTGAATAACCCCCTATCATTTCAGGTGTATGTTGTATTATTGCTATGTGAAAAAACGTTAAGGTCATAATGTACTCCGGGCTTTGATGGTTTTTTTTTTTTTTTCATTCATTTATACACTGCTGATGCAGCAGGTAGGATTTCCCCCCCTCCTTTTTGTTGGAAAGGGAGCTATCTATGTCTTTTTTATGATTTCCACTCAAATGTTGTCCATACTTTTTCACCCCATAATCAACACGACTTTTTCCCAGCAATCCACCATTTCTCATTTGAAGGCAGTGTTTTAAGAATTGGACTGGACCGGCTGGTCCAATTGGAATTCCGTGATCATATTGGTTCGGTTCATGGTAACTTGGTAAGGATTGCAAATACATCAAAATCGGTGTGATCTGGGTTGAATTAGGAATGTCTTTGATTCAATCAGAGTGAGTCTTTATAGTTGAACCGCAATGAGTTTTTGGTTCAACCGTGTGTCTTTTTTATATATAAAAATTATGAATTTTTTCTGAGTTTTTTTTTGTGAACTTATTTTTATTTTTAAGACATTGTATATTTATTTGTGTTTGGAACTTATTTACGAACTTGTATTGACATAAATATTAGTTGTTATTTTGGATATTAGGTAGTTTATAATGATTATCATTTGAAATTTAAAGTAGTGAATGATTAAATTATGTTAATTATATTATTTTTTTGATATATGTTAGGTAAAATCTGTTCGATCAATGAGACTTCAATTTGACCAATGATCCATTAATTCGGTAGCTTGACCGGTTTGATAAGCGGTCCAATACGTAAAACATTATTTGAAGGAATGGTGTGGTTACTAACCGTTCTGAATTACCTGAAAAATTCTTATTTGCGAAATTAGGGTTCTTCCTCTAAAATTTGGATTAAAATTTGGTCATAAGAGCATGTTTTTTCAACATAATCAGAACATCATCATTCATTTGGATTAAAAATTCTTATGCAAAGTAATTAAAGATGAATGTGAAAGTAATTCTTATAGATCATAAGGTAACCGTTCCGAACATCATCATGCAAAGAATTTCTTATACAAATAAGGTAACCAACCTCTCAGAACATCTGAAGTTTCTGCATAATTCATTGCCAAATGAATGTGAAAGCTACAGACAGAAACCAAATAGATAATAAGCCTTGAAGACTTGCCTAGTTTCAGTTTCTTCTTACAAATATCCAAACCTAGTAACAATCACATAACATGAGTACTCTCTCTTCATAACTTTTGGGTACAGACGCTCTTTTTTATTTTAATTTATTTGGGTTGTATGCTTAAGTACAACTTGGGCCTGAAGCTGAACCTACCCCATTGTGTTCATTGCTTATTTGGGAAAGCCTTTTTGGATAGTAGCATATGGTGAATGGATCATCGGCTAGGAGTATATCTTATTCTGTATGACGGAAAAAAGATGTTACATGCAGTCTTGCAATGCTAATATGAAGCTTCTCAATTTAATAATTTATTCTATCTCTTTCTCATTCTTAGCTTTGTGTTTATTCTGACGTGGTGAATTCTATAATTTTGTGCGCACACCTCTTGAACCATAAAAAAATGTCACATCTTAATGATTGAATTTCAGGGTTATAGCTGTTTTATATCCTATTGCATGATTCTTTAATAATTCTGTTATCATTGTAGGCTAATAGAACATGCATCTGTCGACTGCTGCACATCAGCACATGGGCATGTTTGGTATTGGATATAGACATGGATGTCGGACATATTAGTAGTAATACAATCTAATCATCTAAATTTAGTCACTTTTCTGGTTGTAAAATTACATAACAAATTGATTTTCTTGTATTTCCATTTTTGTTATTCTGCTAATTTTATGTGATGGATATGTGATATGTGATGTGTTTCAATGAGATGGTGGATGAAGAATTTGTGCTATTTCGTTGGCATGAAAGAGGATCGTGTTAATAGCAGGAATTTGTCTTCAGGTGCTTCCATTAAGGCTCTTTATCTGATAAAACAGAGTGATGAAAATGCAGTGTTAAGAAAGTTGCCGCTACTGCTTAGTTGATTGCATATATGCTAATTTTCATTTGTCAAAACTACAAACTCTCTTAGAAAAGGTAATCTTGCATGGTATCACTGGTGTTATATGATCTTTCGTATTGGCTTTGTTGAAAATATTAGTAACTGGTAAGTAGTATATATATAAACACTATTTAACAGAGAATAGAAACTTATTTGATTGTGCAACAGAAATAACAGAATGATAAGAGATACGTTGTAACTTTTTCAATTTTATCTGATCTGTATTTATCAGATTTGATAAGAGAGGAGCATAGTTGTTATCTATTTTATTCCAATAAGCTAAGATCAAATATCTTATCTGTATTTATCAGATAGGTAGTTAGAATGAGTTATAAATCTGAGCAGAGATGTAATTCTGAAGCTATCAGTGAAAAGTGAAAACATTTACTTTCTAATGCTATTCTTGACGATTGTTTTAGTGAGACCAAGGCTTAGAATCAATACAAATGTATACTCTCTTGGAATTTAAGATATAACTTGATTCATAAAACTTGTGTAATCTCAAGAAACCTTTATTGAGTTAATGTAATTTACTCTATTATTATTTATTTAATTATGTTAATCAATATCTGGTCATGACAGAATGTTAGATCCTAAAAATATTTATGTGAGTTTTTGCTATATAGTGGCACAAGAAATCATGTAAAGGAGGAAAACAGGTTCCTAATTCAATTGAAAACAGAATTTTCTCCAAGATTAGATTGCTTGATCAATATTTGGTCCATACGTGAACAGGAAAATTTACAAGTTTGAAAGATGGTGTTTTCTGCTTCTAACTTTTTCAACAATGATTGGTCAGACAAGGTTTGCAGAGGCAGGTATCCTACTACAATCAACATCTCCACTGTCACAAGTGCCAAATTTTCCAAACTGGAGTTGCCTCCACTACTTGTAATTCCAAAGTACCCAAGTGAATGTTTGGATTAAAAATTGAACACTTAAACTTAAGGTACAAACCGAGCTTGCGAAAAGCAACTCAAGTCTCGCTTCTATAAAACTGAGTTTCTATGCAAAATTTTAATGTCCAAACATACTTTTGAGAGTAACCAAACATGTCACAAAGCTGATTATAGAGCATTCCAAACGAAAAACCTTACAAAGCCCAAGTTCCTGAAAATCCTAAGTCACAACCAGCAACCATTCCTTAAACTAGTTCTTTGCTATAATACCTTGTACTGTCTAATGCGTTTACTATTTATAATTTGTTGTTGCCATTATAGGATGGCTCTATTGAGATTAATTTGTACTTAGTGTATAATATTAAATTACACAATACTGTCTCAGTTTTAAGGTTGTTCGAGTAAATTTTTTTGCAGTGTATTGATTGTATTCCTACATCAGATTTTCATATCTTCCAGTCCAGTAAAATCTTGAAATTCTGAATACTGTATTTATGAATACAGAAATTCCTTCAATGTAGCCAAATTAATATATGGCAATGGTATACATACGTTTCTTCATCTATTTTCTCTTCAAATAGGAAAATGTGCCCATAACAGCTGCAACCTCTTTCCTTGTTTTTAGGAGTTTAATATGTTGTTGTTTACATTTCAAATATTAGGAGATATGATTCTGTTTTTTAAATAAAATTATCCTGTTATGCCTAGAAACAAGGGATGTATCTGTTATGCTTAGTGCTCTGTATATAGAGCTGTCTCAATAAAATATTTTAAGCTTCTCTGGACATCACTTTTTCCTACTCTCATAAACCCCGAAAACAATAGAAATACTTGTAGGATTCGTTCATTGTCGATGCACCACACAGGAATTATCTAAGCATACATAAGCTTGTATTGCATTTCTCTATATTATTTAAAACTAAAGATCAGTTGAAGTTCCAGATGTAGCACATTGTATTGTATGCATTTTAATCAAGGTTTTGTGATGGCAGACGGTAAACTGCAATGATGTGATTATTAGGAATGATAAGAATCAATTTTACACCTGTTGCACTATAGTTTCATAAAATTTAGTAAACTGTACCAATTATTTTCATGGAAAACATGAAATTTCTTGAAATAATTAACATATTTTTATGACATATATAATTGAAAATAAATAAATATATCTAAGGAATCTAGCTAGCAGTGTATAGTAGAGAATTGAACCTGATGGCTAGGCTGATGTGCATGTGGCTCTATCCGAGTTGAAAATACTATCATGATAAACTTGTACAAAAGCCACAAGTTATCCATAAGGGGACAAACTTACCTCGTCTATAAAAGCCCACATACAACATATCAAGGCCACTACACTACCTCAAAGCATATCTTGCATAGAATATTGATTAATTAAGAAAGCTCTTAGTCATTCATTTGCTAGCTCCAATAATGGGTTCTAGCAGATTGTCATTCATTTTAGCACTTGTGCTTGTAACATTTTCATTCATCATGATCATTGACTCAAGGGTTGCAGAGGCACGTACCCTGCCAAAATCAGCCTTATTGCCTTCCAAAGTTTATATACCTACTGTTCCTCTTCCTACTCTGCCATTACTGCCAAAGGAAGAGTTGCCTGTTTCAGTCCCTCCCGTTACTGTGCCTGACCTACCAATTCCTGAAGTACCTAAAGTACCAATTCCTGAACTCCCTAAAGTACCAGTGCCAATTCCCAACCTAATAGTTAATAACGCCATAATCCCTTGAGTACCTATGATCTATCCAGTCACTACTACTTATTTTGCTCTAGTCACTTGCTAAAATGTATTTTTTATAATTTGCTGTTGCTATTTCAGGGTGGTTCTGTTGGGGTTTAATTTGTACCTGATGTGTCATTCAGTTAAATGTTATGTTCAGTTTATATGTTGTTTCAGTCAGTTGGACTTCAGCATATTATTTATTTTGATCTGTAATGTATCAACTTTTCATCTTCTAGTTCAATAACTTTTTGAATTTCTGAATACTGTGATCATGGAGGCAGAAGTTTCTTTCAATATGACCTAATTAAGCTATGGCATATATTTCTTTTTTTATCTCCATGTCTTTTCTCTTTAGTAGGATTCATTCATCATCTACAGACCATGCAGGAATTATCAAATATCAATTGTCCTCATGGCCTGTAGCTGTCATTGTTCTTTCCAAATTCCAACTAAAAATTAAATGTCTCTATCAATCCTCCAAAGATATACTACACATCAAATTGGTCCTCCATTTATTGGGTATATCAAATTGGTCCTTAACTAATGCCATCACTTTTATCTTTCAAGGGCTAATTAATTTGATATTACTTCAAAAGTAGCATTTACACTTCAAAGTTCCAGCCAAAGAGCAATTCAGGCTCCATATGTAGGATAACACATGCGTTGTAATCAAAGCGTTCTAGCAATTTCAGCCTCCCCAGCATAGGACCATAGGTCGCTTCTCTGAAAAGCAAGATGGTGAATGATTTTAATTCCTGAATTTTAAGAATCTGCCATACATAAGACAAGTTGTTTCTGATGTCAATGTTTTTCCTAGAAAAAGCACAAATTTTTACATATTAACATAACCTTTTTTTTTTTCTGGGCCCAACCAAAACCTTTAAAGGTTACATCTCAGGTTCAAAAAGCATGACTTTTCAGGACAGATGTTTATTTCTTCCAATGAATAGTAAGTATATTGAGAAGATTGCATTTGATCTTAAGATATTTAAACCGTTGGTAATGGAATTTAAACAATAATGCTTATCTCAAATAAGATAAGATTATATTGATGCTGAATAAACTGCTACAGTATAATTCATAGGAATGTTATTTGTATAAAGATTTAAATATATTGTTTGTTTCTTATGAATAGTATTTTTTAAATTTCAATTGTTATTTTTATTTTATTTTTAGTCCTTTTATATATATATATATATATATATATATATATATATATATATATATGACATATTTTACCAGAGGAAATATTTATACGAGAATGAAGGATTAAATCTAGACTATATAACTATAAATGATGAATTAAGATTTAAGGTAAAAAAAATACATGACTCTAAATCAAAATAAAATGGATGTTTTAAACACACATAAAAAATAATTAAGAGATAATTTCTTGTTCTCTTTTTCATGACTCTAGATCCAAGAGTTTTTTTTCCTTCAGATGACTAGCATTAGTCACCTAGTTTGTTTTGTTTCCTTTATAGAAGTCGGGTTCATTGTCATGATTTTTTTTTAAGGGAAGTTGATTGTCACGACTTATGTTAGTTTTTATGTATTTATTAAGTGAAGTCATAAAATAAAACACGACTATAATTTATTTTCTTAAAAAAATTATTAAGTGAAGTCGTGAATTTAAATACTTGGAGACTCATAAATTAATTAATATAATATAATAACATTATGAAAATTTTAAGAACAAAAAAGTATTTAGACATTAATAATATCAACTCATAACTCAATAAACAAATTCCACTATTCCTTCTTTTCTTTTCCTTGTTCTATACTCACCGTTGGAATACCAAACACATTGTAAACCCACAAGCAAAAATCTACTTTTCCTCTCTTATTATAAATTATTCTAAAGAAAATAAAGTTGGATGTCCTACCTTTGAATCCCCAAGATTAAACTATCCAACCACTACCAACAAGGTAGTCCAACAACGTATTGAACAGTCTAAGGAAGGTTAGCAACCATAAAGAAAACTCAAAGGGACTTAGCCACAAAGGGTAGCAGTCATTTTGTATAAAAGGCCTGCCACTAGCATCTGGAATTTGCACACAATTAAGCTCAAATCAAAAGTCCCTTTGCATACTATCTATCACTTATCAGTTATCACAAAGCAAATTCATTAAGTCTTTTGCCATGGCCTCCAACAGCTGCTTCATCTTGGCTTTTTTCATTGCTATTTCCTTCTCATGCATGGATTTTGGCCTAGCAGCTCGCCATCTTATGCAAACAAGTACTGCACCAAATTTGCCTTTGCCAAAACCAACATTGCCACCTTTGCCTTCACTTCCAACACTGCCTCAGGGCAATGTTCCACCTTTGCCTACAATCCCATCTCTTCCAACCATTCCAACTGTTCCACAGGTCACTCTTCCACCACTTGCTGCCACTTTACTTCCAAACTTCCCCACAGTCCCAACCACTATTCCTTCCTTCCCCTTCTTCTCCCCACCACCTTCAGCCACCACTCCCTAAATGAAGCTACTCTGCTTATTGGATACATAGGCACTCGTATCCTTGGAGTTTGGTTCTGGCTTTCAGTGATCGTTGGCTGCATTTCGTGTTGTTTTTATGTTATACATGTGATGGTGATATATATTGTACGTTGTCCATTTATTGCCGGGGAATATTTATAGTAATCTTTCATTTTCCTTTGTTCTTCCATCTTGTATTGTATGGATAGGATTATTGTTTTTTCTTCCTCCTCCTTACTTCATGTACTTGGGGATCATCTATTGTTATAGGATATACGCTATATATAATAAATAATCCATGTTCCTTAATTATATAAATTTATACACTTTGCTTTCCTAAGTTGCTAAGCCTCCTATCGAGTTATTTCTATTCAAAGGGTAACATAATTTGACAAAATATAAATGATATGGATACTTAGAACACATTCGGATAAATGCCTTAATTAAAAGTATTAATATAATAAACTTTTATTAAGAGGAAATTTATTCATGTAAAATTTGTTTGAATAATGGTATTCAAGTTATCTTCTATTTAAAGTCTTAAATTGCTTACTTCAAGTTGACTTTCAGGTTTTATTTACTGATCTTTTACTTCATTAATAAAAAGGAATATTGAAAAACTCAAGTGAATGGAGCTAAACTAGCTACTTTCCAATAATAAAATCAAAGGCACCCACTAGAGTGAGAGAGTCAAAGTCAAAAAAAGGATCCATAGTCTCTGAGAACGTGCATGAAACTTTCATTTCAAATGACTCTCAATTGATAAAAGAAAGAAAATAAGCTCTCTCTATTTTTTTTCATTCTTGATTACTACCTTGCATGTGTATAAGACTTAATTATTTCAATTTTGAAATTTTTAAAAGATTGCGTACTAATCCTTAACTTTTTTAGGAATCCTTTATCAATGGTTATGAATGATCGCTTTGAAGTAAATTAGAAGGTCGATGACTGTAAAAGGGTTGAATACTGATCTGCACAAAGTAAAGAATATCTTTTGGCTTTTAATGCTCAAGTTGTTTCTTGACAATCTAAACTATAAAGTTAATTAGTTAGGAGTAAGGAAATGCTTTCTCTCATTTTAAGAGAAGAAAGTATAATAATCAGAATGTATTTTAATGTTGAGAAGCTTGTTTTAAAAAATACAACTTTTGTAGCACTAGTCTATTTTTTAGCACTATTTCTGAACTGAGAAATCACTTTTAAATTTATTTGAAACCTTCTATATTAAACTATAAATCAAATTGAGTTTAAATTCAAGTTTCTTTAAAATAGAAAACTTATTTTTATGCATTATCAAACTTAAATGTAAACAAATGACAAGAAAGAAAGAATGTTACTCACAAACATTTTTATATTAATTCATTCTTTAATTTTGGTCTACATCCAATCCTTATCTTTATCTTTAGTAGAATTTTTACTAGATGACACACACTAACCAACACACACAAATATATATATATATATATATATATATATATATATATATATATTAATACACTGCAACTTTTTAAGCATATTTTTGTTTTACATTAACTAATTAAGTAATACTTTAAGTATGTTTATTAAAATAATTATTATAAAAAATAATATTTTTTAACAATAATATAGATATTTATAATTAGTTTAACATATAAAACATCTTATATGGTATATGGTATCAACATATTCCAATTAACTTCTTAAATAATTAATAACTATATTGTTAAACTTAAGTTGATTTAACTATCTGTATAAATAAATATAAATATAGAGATAAAGAAATATATAAATTGGCAGATAAATAAGTTGGGAGGCTCAAACCATTTTGGATACATGGGGATTCCTCATTCTCAGGCTCTCAAATAGTAGTGGTAAGTAGTAACAATACCAAATGTGAAATATCCGTTCAAAACATTAAAAATAGTAACGAATAAACTTTACATCATTTTAATTCTTCCACTGGGTTGATAGACTACTACTGTCTTTAAGACTATCTCATATGCATGCAGTTTTTATTTTTTCATGCGAGGGAATGTACGTACCGTGTATTTGAAGCTCTGTAAGGAAAAAGGAGCATATTCTGTGTACTAAAGAATATTAATAAAATAATCACCTATTATATGGTGGTCAAATGGACTTTTTGGGTGATTGGTCAAAGCCTGAAATGGTAGTAATACTCGTTGGCCTAATGTGTGAGTGTAACTATGAAACGCCATTGGCTGCAAATGGTGACGTCTGGTAGCTGAGAATCAGATGAACTGAGTTAGATAAACCAACTCTTGGTATTTTAATTTCTGTTTTCCAATCCCAATTCTCCCCAATAATTAACAAAAACAAGTAAAAATATTTTTTTAAAAAAAGGAATAACTATCGTTGTTACCACAAAGTAAGCCTCACATTTGAATATTGGAGGCTATAACTCAACAATAGCCAACTACCTTATTAGTCCAAAATATATAATAAAATGATTTATTCAAATACAGGAGATAGGTGAACTAACAAAAATATGGTATTTGGTTCTCCAAACAAAGTTGAACTGAAACCAACCAATGACTCTCTAGTCTCTAGCTCTATATAAGACGAAGCACTATCCTTCAGCATCTCATCCAATTCTCAAAGCAAATACATACCATTTTCATATTTGGAAATTCTTATTCTTCTTCATTCTTGCAATGGCCTCAAGCAAAGCATTCATCACAGCTTTCTTCCTTCTTGCTCTGACCATGTCAAGCATGAGCATGAGCCTAGCAGCTCGTCATCTTATGCAAACAAGTACTGGACCAAATTTGCCTAAACCAACATTGCCACCTTTGCCTTCACTTCCAACTCTGCCTCAGGCCAATGTTCCCCCATTGCCTACAATACCATCTTTGCCTACCACTTTGCCTCCACTTCCCAGCAGCATCCCAACCATTCCAACAGTTCCACAGCTCAACCTCCCTCTATTGCCCTCAATCCCAACCACTATGCCCTCCATCCCATTTCTTTCCCCGCCACCTTCAGCCTCAAGCCCTTAAAATACCCTTCCCTTCATTTCTTCATTCTATGACTTGGTGGTGTCTCTGCAAAATTGCATGCATGCAACAGATATGGCTTGATTCCTTCCCGCATTTGTGAGAGCATTGTATGGTGTTATATATCATACAATCTTTGTTGTTTGGTGTGATGAAAAACAGTGTATTTTGTTTGTTTTCAGTTTATGAGTTTCTTGCTATTGCTTGTACTTTTTCTTATATTATATAGATTGTGTACTGATTACACAATTATATATACAATTATGATTAATTTGTCTTCTCCTTTTAAGCTCTTCAACATCCTAATTATTTATATTTAATTACATCACTTAAAAGTATTTCACTTGACACCTTGAATTCTCAACGTTTGGCTTATATAACTCATGTAGTCTATTTACCAGGTAACGAGTAGAAGTAAATATAGCAAAACGTGGCATTGTGAACCGCTAACCGCGAGAAATTAAATCTGGTGTTTCATTTCATAAAACTGATTGAGTTGTACATAACAATAGTGATAGTTTCACACTAACTGAAATTCGTTATATAAATATTAGCAAATAATAACTTTTAGCGCTTCTCTTTTTGGTAATTATTATTGCATAAAAAATAAGCCATTATGACGAGTTAGATAAATTTTTTAAACAGTAAAAAAGATTATAAGGCAATAATGACAAATTATTAGCAACTTAAGTCTAATTAAGCTTAACTGCTGTCTATTGCACTTAATAATAAGGTATTAACATGAAGTTCAGATCAAGCAATATACTACGTATAAGTTACAAACTTTACAATAATTTGTCGTTATATTAATTTAAAAAATAATTTTCCGGTGTTGTTCTTAAAACTAATCATTGAGAAAATAAAAACAAAACATACTACTTTATGTCATAACATATCCAAATATATGGTATATATAATAATAAAAAAACAAAAATTTAAATAATGTTCAATAAATGTTGTTTTTCTTCAATCAACATTGATTTTTTACTTCAGAAATATATCTATGTTGATCTTTAATAAGAAAAATAAAAAAATATACAGATCATCAAAGTGAAAATTCAACTCTGATTAAAAAACAGCACTAAAAGTAATTAAAAAATTACTTCTAAATATTATCTATATATAACTTCAATTATGCAATTAACAAATTAAATTGTCCCCTAGGCTGAAAAAAGTTTGAAGGGAAAATTAATACACTGTGACCACAGGAAGCACAATTCATTCATATTTGCATGTCATAGAGCTTTTGCTAGTTTGAATATTTTTTTTATGTTGTACGAAAATAAGAGTCCAAAACACACTGATTATATATAAAAACACACTGATTATATATAATTTAAATTTTGATGAACTGAGTAATAAGCCACAGTACTAAAACCCTCACGCTTCACACTTAAACCAGTTAGACATTTTAGCAAATAATCCTTCTTGGAAATATCGTCTGCGCGCATGCATATTAATTAAACATGAAGAAAAAAGATCGTTAACAGCAAAGATAGAATTGAACAGCATTAAAATGAACTGATGGTACAGTTTTGCATCAATATATGACAAATCAAGTACTCAAAGTCTAAGTCGTCTGAGAGTAATGCAGTACTCCCAACATTTGATGCCATTTAAAACCGACACATGCATGAAACACCGTTCTTTAGGTGAGTTCCTCTTCTTCTAATTAAGGTGCACTAATATAAAAACTCAAGGGAAGGCTCTTGTCTTCATCACCACGAATCCTCTTACTATTCAAATGGCCTCCATCCGTGTGCTGCTCTTATCTTTCTTTTTCATTGCTTTGTCACTTTTTTCCTTTGGCAATGTCGAAGCCAGTAGAAAACTTCTGGCACCAACATTACCCGATTTGGGGAATTCTCTTCCTCGCCTGATATTTCCTCCATTTCCACCAGTAACGGACTGGCCAGAGTATAGGTTGCCTCCCCCATTGATTCGCACGCTTCCACCCTTCTCACCTCCTTCAGCCACAACAACCAATCCTTGAGTTGAATAGTATATATGATCAGCAGATCATACATGTACTGTATATCGATGATGTTGCATAACTTGCATTGCATGTGGTGATGTAGTGCAGTAAAATAAAGGTTCACGTCACGCTCAAGCTTTCCTAATATCTTACGTGTTTATTTATTGACTTCATCGTTGTTTGCTATCCTTTGATTGGGTGAGATATATATGCTTTGTAGTAGCACCTTGTAATGGAGCATCTTATAATTTTTTTCTTGTACTGGTGGATTCATATAGACTATTAGACTACGCCTTTAAGAGGATGTAATATGTAATTTTTTTTTTTAATGTGAGAGGATATAAGTTTGAAGCTTTGTATCAGTATTCTAGAGTAAAAAAATAAAAAAAATATAATAGTGGAAAACAAGATTAAAAAAATTACGAAAATAAATTCCTCCTAATTGTGGTCATCAAAGTCAAATAGATGCATTTCGGTGATTGGCGGTCAAAGACTAAAATGGTAGCTGAGGTGAACTCAGTTAGATGAACCAACTCTTGGGTATTCCCCCTTTTCCAACAACAACTCTTTCTTTCTTTAATGCATACAAAATCTGATGAGTTGGTCATCCTACATTTGAATATTGGGGACTATAACTTCATATAATAGCCAAAACCTTATTAGTCCAACGTAATAAAAATACAGGAGATAGGTGAACTAACAAAAAGATTGGCTACTCTCTATTTGGTTCTCCAAATTAACAAAGTTGAAGTGAAACCATGATATATCCCAACTCTCTAGCCCTATATAAGACCAAGCACTATCCTTCAGCCTCTCATACAATCTCAGAGCACATACACACCATATTCATATTTGGCAATTCCTCTTCTTCATTCTTACCATTTCCATTGAGCTATGGCCTCAAGCAAATTATTCATCACAGCTTTCCTTCTTGCTCTGACCTTCTCAAGCATGAGCATGAGCCTAGCAGCTCGCCATCTTATGCAAACAAGTACTGCACCAAATTTGCCGGGTATTCCAAGTTTGCCTTCACCAACATTGCCACCTTTGCCTTCACTTCCAACACTGCCTCAGGCCAATGTTCCACCTTTGCCTACTATCCCAACACTTCCACAACCTAACCTACCATCTTTGCCAACCACTTTGCCTCCACTTCCCAGCAGCATCCCTACCATTCCAACACTCCCACAGCTCAACATTCCTCCATTGCCCTCAATTCCAACCACTATGCCCTCCATCCCATTCCTCTCCCCACCACCTTCCACTCCTTAAAATACCTTTCATAATTTCATCCTGGGCTACCTACGCCCTCTGACTTGGTATATCTCTGCCAAGTTGCATGCATGCAATAGATCGATATAGTTTGATTTCTTTCGCGTTTGTGAGAGCATTATTGTATGGTGTTATCATAGTAATATTTTTGTTGTTTGTTGTGAAAAACAGTGTATTTTCTTTTCAATTTATGAGTTGTTTCTTGTTACTGTTTGTAATTTTTTATTATTATATTATAGATTGTGACTGATTACACAGATATACAATAACGATGTCTTCCTGTTTTTTTAGCTCTTATATCCCAATTAATAAGCTCGATCTCTAATTATTTATATTCACATCACTGGGAGTATTTCATTTTAGCTATTCGATTTCTCTACGTTTGGCTTATATAGCTCATGTACAGTCCGTACAAGGTGATCGAGTTGTACGTAACAACTATAATAATCCGAATTTCAATAATGTTTTATAGGTATTGTTTAATGCAAATTTTTATTATCAGACTTTAAATAAAAGTAAAACTTCTGATTAAAAAACAACACCAATAAAATATTTAAGAAACTGCATACTAATATATATATAGCATCATACTATATGTTTGGTGCATAGAAATCTTCAACAATGCAACCATCCATAACTTTGCTATAACAAATTGTCACGAGGCTGGAAGGCAAAAATACGTCGTAGCCACAGCTAGGAAGCAGAATTTATTCGTGTTGTCATGAGCTAATAACAGAGTTAATAATTTTCTCCGACACAAACAGTAGACAAACGGATTAGTAGCTAAATAACAGAGTTAATAATTTTCTCCGACACAAACAATTAATAATTTACGCGCTTCAATTCAGGCTATATTTTTTTCTCCTAATTTATTTTTCCTTGTGCTTATTGTATGTTATAATGCATTATTCATGTTTAAATTTATTTTACTACTGTTATTATTTTGTTATTTAATTCAAGACTGTGCATCTTCTTTGTATTTATTTTTCTTCATTTTTTTATTTTATTTTTCCAACACTTACGTCTTACTAGGAATAAAATGTTATGTATATTACCTGTTTTACTTCAGTGTGAAAAGCCATTTGCAGCCGTACGTGATGTATAGACCCTCTTAATCGATGTTAGTGTTGGAGTGTCCAATAGCTGTTATCTCGCAGCCTGTCTCTAGAGATATATACCTCAGTAGTCAGTACAGAAAGGAATATCCTCTCCTTTTGTAAATCTCAGAACAACCTAATTAGCCATCTAATTATGTGCACATTAATCCCCACAACAATACTCTTACCTTTTATTACACGGCAACCTTGTGCATGAAACTTTCATCACTATTAATGTTTACTAGGAAATGGTGGATAATTGTGTGTTGGTTTGGTGCCAAAATTTTAACCAAAAAAACTAGTCAAAATTATAAAAAAAAAAACCCTCCACACCCTTCACACTCAAACCAGCTAGACAATTTTTGCAAATCATCCTTCTTGGAAATATCGTCTGCACTCATACCAATTAAACATGGAGAAAAAGATCGTTAACTGCCAAGATAGAATCAAAGCATTAAAATGAACAGGTTCAATTTTGCACTCCCAACATTTGATGCCATTAAAAACCGATGTGGATGAAGTGTAACGATCCACACATGAAACACCGTTCTTTAGGTGAATTCCAATTCTAAGGTTCACTATATAAGCTCAAGTATGGCAGGTCCATATCTCATCACCACGAATCCTCTTACACTTTTCCTAGTTACTGATTTCGACCATATACTACTAAAATGGCCTCCTTCCGTGTGTTTCTCTTATCATTCTTCTTCATTGCTTTGTCACTTTTGTCCATTAGCAATGTCCAAGCAAGTAGGAAACTTATGGCACCCACAATGCCCAATATGGGCAATTCTCCTCCTCGAGTGATATTTCCTCCATTTCCACCAGTAACGGACTGGCCAGAGTATAGGTTACCTTCACCATTTATTCGCACACTTCCACCCTTCTCACCAAATCCCACAACTACCAATCCTTGACTTGACTTGAGTCTTGAGTAGTACGTAGGATCATTTGCTACAACGTACCAGAGTATATTGATGTTGCATTGCATGTATGTGAAGTAAAATAAAAGTTTCAATCACAGGCTTTCCTATCTTTTTTTGTACTTCTTGTTTTCTATCCTTTGATTGGGTGAAATATGCCATGTAGCTCCTTGTAATGGAGAATCATATATGATATATAAATGTCTCCCTTTAGCCTTTGTGCAACGTGAAAAGGATAATTTTTTCTTGTACTAAATTGATACTTGATATACTATAGCCTTTATAAGAGGATTTAATATGTACTTGTTTTATGCGGGAGGATATAAGTTTGAAGCTCTGTATCAGTATTCTGTGACTATATAGTAAAAATGAAAAATAATTAATGGATAAGATTATTAAAAAAAACTAAAATATATTTTTTATCCCTAATAAATACTCAAATATTATATTTATTTTTTCATAAATTTTTTCTTTGCATTGAGTTCTTAATAAAAGAATAATTTTATTTTTTATCTTTAATATTTTTTTAATCTAATAAATTAATGAATTTTATATTTATTTTTTAATATTTTTTTCATTTATTACTAATCTTTTTCAAAAAAAACTAATAACGAATAAATTTTTTTATCAAATAGAAAAAAATTCTAATTTATAAGAAATGAAAAAGTTCCAATGAACAAAAATAAAATTATTATTTTATCAGCTAACAAAAACAAAGAAAAAATTATTAAAAAATAAACATACAGTTTAAATATTTATTAAAAATTACAAACATATTTTAACCTTAAAAAAATTACTAAAATAAAGTTCTACTATGGTCAAAGTCAAATAGATTTTATGGGTAATTCAATCAAAGCCTCAAATGGTAGTAATACTTGTATGCCTAAAGGGTGACGTCTGGCAGCTGAGGTGAACTCAGTTAGATGAACCAACTCTTGTATTTCCACGTTTTCCAACCCCAATATTCTGCCCAGAAACAATTATAAACAAATATGCACTTTATTGTTGAATAATTGCACCCCCACTTCATATTTGTTACTATAAAGTATGAGCTGGCCATCCTACATTTGAATATTGGAGGCTATAACTTAACAATAGCCAACCACCTTATTAGTCCAAAATATATAATAAAATGATTTATTCAAATACAGGAGCTAACGACCGTTTTATATGAAACTCGTCTTAGAAAGGTAGTTAACGATCGCTTTAGAATGTTATTTTGAAGAAAAAAAATAATTTAAAATAATAAAAGCATTATTATGAAATGATAAAAACAATATTATTATGAAATGACAAAAAGAACATTAAAATAATAAAAATAATTTTGTTAGTTAGCCAAAGTTTTATCTATAAATATATAAATGTACTTTTAAAGTCAGAGCCTAATAATATCATTCATTCTCTATTAAGTTACTTTTCTATTTCATTACCTAAAACAAAGTAAAAAATGTAGAAATCCAAAAGCAATGCCTGATCAATACCCAACAATCAAAAAACAATCTTCCCTCGTCAGCTTCCTAACCAACTGATACATGTTTTCTCGTTGAAAGTAATAACAAGTCAAAAGTAATAAGAGAATTCTATTATTTGTGATATATTTCATGGGTAACTATTGATTATCTGTGATATATTTCAATGGAAAATTCTATTACTTTAATTGGAACCTATGATGTTTATTCAAAGATGGTGCAACACCCTTTCACTAGCTGAAGGAGAAGATAAATTATTAAGCACCAAGAATATAATGAGAAGGGAATACATACTTTATTGAATTGAATGGAAACAGAAAATAGGAGAGAGGTCTCTCCTCCATGGGTTTCACCTTCACAAATTATTTGTCTTTTTATAAAGAGCAAAAGCTCAATCTACAAATGATACAAGGTTGAAAGCTTCTTGCTTACATATATCCTCCTCGTATTTATATACCTCTCAAATCCCCTCTATCTGCCTAACCCTTCTACTAACCAACTACAGTAACTTTCCTAGCTAACTTCCTAATTCCTAACATAATTTGATTTGTAGAAATAGAAAAAAGTGATGCATTTTCTCTCTTTTTATTTTTATGCCTCTGGAATGGTATATTTAAGCCTTTGAATTTGAACATGATAACAATCTTATTTGTTTTCTCCCTGCTTTCATGTCATATATACAGTTTCGCCCATTTATATTAGAAAGAATTCAGCCAAAGCACATAATTCTTTTGTTTGATAACAGTGAGTTTAACCATAGAATGAAAGAAACGTCCCATTCAAGAAGGAATCCTACACTTTTTCCTTCCCCCACATATATTCACTAGTTTGAATACTGGTGCTACACGTGGTTAAAAATAGAATAAATTACATGGATCCCTCCCTGATGTGTTCCTTTATTACACCCAAAACCATTCGGTGATTTTGAGATATGTTGAGTTGTGTTTCCAAAATTGAAAAACATTAAAGGGAAAAGCAGAAAAACAGATAAGAGACAAAAATCTAGAAGAAATAACATAAAAATACAACGGTAACCATAAGATTTGTGAGTATAAAAAGTTAGTTGCACGGCAGACCAACATTATCATAAAATATATATACCGAGGAAAGCATACCAGTTGAAGATAAGTAGGATCAGATGATCTTGGTTTGGGGGTTGGGTTCATGGAATAGAACCATCCTGGGAAACTGTCCAAATCCCACTCTGAAATAAATCAACAGTAACCCGTCATCTTCAATTCTTGTATACCATTTTCAACAAAATATCAACAACAACAGAGATGGCATTAAATAAACTGTATAAAAGAGGAAATAACATAAAAATAGATAATATTTTTCTAAATAAAAATATAAATTATTAAAATATAGAGATACAAGCATGTGAAACTTTGTTGTTTCCCCTAACCAAGTCAAATTACCAATAAGTATTTAGCCAGAGTTGTCTTAATTAATTAAGGATTTCAAATTTAAATCTCTAAGAATTCATTATATTAGTAATTCAGAAGGCAAGTTTTCTTTTTCCACCTATAGTAATCTCATTCAGCTCAACACTGCCACAACCCACCCTGCCATCTTTGCCTACCACTTTGCCTCCACTTCCCAGCAGCATTCCAACCATTCCTTCATTGCCCAACACTCCCTCAATCCCCACATTCACTATTCCAACCACTATGCCCTCCATTCCTTTCCTATCTCCACCACCTTCCACCTCAAGCCCTTAAAATACCTTTCATTCCTCTGACTTGGTGGTATCCCTGCCATGTTGCATGCATGCAATAGATATGGCTTGATTCCTTTCGCGTATGTGAAAGCATAGTATGGTGTTTTCCGTGTATCTTTGTTGTTTGGTTTGAAAAACATTGTATTTTCTTTTCAAATTATGAGTACTTCTAGTTATTGTTTGTACTTTTTATTATATTGTAGTCTGTAGATTGTGCCTATGATTACACTGTTATATACATTTATGATATGTCTTCTCCTTTTAAGCTCTTCCAACATCTCTGATTAATTATATTTACATCACTGATATTATTTCACTTTAACCCTTAGGTTTTCACTTCTCAACGTTTAGCTTACATAGCTCAAGCAGTTTATACCACGTAATGATAAGAGTAAAGGAAGAAGTAGTAAAATATATATAGCGAAACGATGCACTGTGAACTAAATCATGAAATCTGGTGTTTCATCTCATAGAAGTAAGTTGTAACAACAATAGCTATTATACTTCCACACTACTTGAACTTCCCTAAATTAGCTAATAGTAGTAACCTTATGCTTCTCTTGTTTGAAGTTATAATTGCATCAATAACTTTGTCATGTGTTAGATAACTGTTTTAAACTGTAGAAAAAGGTTATCAACCAAAAATAACGTATCCTTAGCAACTTAAGCATAAGTTGCTTTCTATTGAACTTTAGTACTATTAACACAAGGTTCAGATCAAGCAATATACTTTTTTTTTAATTAATATCAAGCAATATATTACATAAGTATAAGTTATAAAACTTCACAATAATTTTTGGTGCTATTCTTTTTGTTTTTAAAACTCTCATCAATGATTCATACTAATTTTTTGTAATAACGGATCCAAATATCCCGAATAATCAGAAAATCTTGAACTATACAGCAAGCTATAACTTTGTTATAACAAATTTTCATGAGGCAGAAGAAATGCTGAAGGCAAAATACTTTGTGGCCACTGGAAACAAATTTCATTCAATTCATATTGTCATGAGCATCAATATATAACATCAGAAACTTAATATTTTTTTTTCTTAAATAAACAGTAGACAAACGAACAAGTAGCTAAATCTAAGTTGGGTGTTGCTATTTGTTCCTACTCCAATTGTTCTTGGCCCCTACCTAGAAGGAAAAAGTCTATTCTGCCTCCCATTTGAATTTCCTCACCCCACTCCCTCTGCTCTCTTCCTCTTCCTTCTTCCGCCTCCCCCCTACTCCCAACATCTTCTCTCTTCCTCTAAGTTGGATGTTTTTAAGAATTTTTTAATCTTTTCTCTTTTTCAATCTATCATTTTTACCTTTATTTTTAAAGAAATTATCAATAAAAAAAAAATCTTGTATCATAATATAAAATATTTATTATAAATATAAATATATTTTATATATTTAAAACTTATGAAGAATAAATTAAATTATTAATAATACTTTTAAAATGAAAAAAAATCACTTTTAATTTCTTAATGGAGTATAACATCTAAGAATACATAAGGAGAAAGGTTTACTGTCTATAAATCTAACAGTTAATGCATAAGAATTAAGAAGCACATGGCAGGTACATCAACCACATATTTCTCTTGAATTGAAATGCATTTTCCTGCTCTAAATCGAGGCACTATATCTTTAGCTAGTCTATTTTAATAGTAAACTCAATGCCTCCTACCCAACAGCTCTGGGACCAAGTGATGACCGATTGAGCGGTGAACTGTAGTCTGTAGACACGACCTGTGAAGAAAGAAGGTGAAAGGTAAATAAACTCCAAAGGGCAAGTAAATTTAGTTGGGGAATTTAAATAATAATATTTCGTTAAGCTTTCAAAATCCTCCTTTAACTACTTTTATGAGTTCTCTTAAATTGAAGAGTGTTGGGAGAAAAAGTATATTTATAAGTTGGGAGAAAAAGCATCTATAAAAGAGAACATTTGAAGAACATTTAAAACCGACGTGGATGAGGTGCAACGATCCACACATAAAACACCGTTCTTTAGGCGAATTCCCCACTATAAAAGCTCAAATAGGGCAGGTCCTTGTCTCATCACCACGAATCCTCTTACACTTTTTTCCTACTTACTGATTCCAACCATATACTACTAAAATGGCTTCCTTCCGTGTGCATCTCTTATCATTCTTCTTCATTGCTTTGTCACTTTTATCCATTAGCAATGTCCAAGCCAGTAGAAAACTTCTGGCACCCACAATGCCCAATATGGGAAATTATCCTCCTCGCGTGATATATCCTCCATTCCCCCCAGTAACAGACTGGCCAGAGTATAGGTTGCCATCACCCTTAATTCGCACACTTCCACCCTTCTCACCACCTCCCAACCCTACCAATCCTTGAGTAGTAGCATTATTTGCTACACTCCACAGTAGATTAATGTAGCGTAATCAATGTTGCTATATATGTGCAGTCAAATAAAGGTTCATCACGAACAAGCTTTCAATTCCCATCATGTTTATTTACTTTGTTTGCTATGCTTTGATTGAGTGGATATGCCATGCAATGGAGCATCATATATATGTTTCACTTTTGTCTTTGAGCAAATATGCATGTATGTTGCATTGAAGCATAATGTATTTTTCCTCTAAATTACTAGCAATTGTGAGTATTTTAGCTTTCCAAAAACAGAAAAAGACTATATTCGGTAGTTTGTGCTTGCTATTATAAAATTTTGGCCAATGGCAACCAAGGGAAATGAATACGAATCTATCAATAATCCATATTCTTGGTTAATCTGAACAATTTCAAGGGCATTGTACAATTAGTACTTTGCAATTTGCATCAATACCAAAACACCAACATGGTTAATTAACATACGTACGCCTCTAAAATATTGAAGATTTAGCCTGCATAATCCTCAATCGAATTGTGGTGGTTTCATCAATATTAAGTCATACATAGAAAGAAACTGACCTAACAGATCAATCAACAAAATTGAATCCATCCAATTTTTGTCTTGAATACATGAGAAATTAAATTCAAAATATATATCTTAGCTGGCTTCATATTTGGGGTCCGCAGTGACCAGGTGATAAGCTATAACCAAAGCAAAAATGAAGATGCCAAGAAAGTTGGCAATGGCTCCCAAGGTTTCATCATCAATCATATCTCTTACAAGAAAAAATAAAACCAAATAATGTATCAAATGAATTGAGTTCCGTCATATGATACGAACAGATGCAAAAATAAATAAATAAGAAATTGACCTTATTATGAGTCGCCGAACGAAGTTGTGTGTTGGATCGGGAAGACGCAGGAAGCATTAAGCCTAGCCTCAACTCTTAAAAAATAAAGGGTGCTTTGACCTGGACTTAAGGCGACATTCTAAACCCGTTTCCGTTCCAAGTTTTAACCCGCAAAATATAAAAGGTATTGTGTGGCTGCTGGGATTCGAGCCCAGGTCTCCACGGCCACAACGTGGAATTCTTACCACTAAACTACAGCCACCTTTTGTTTAAAAGGTAAAACTTATATATTATGATAATTAAAAAAGAGTAGGGGAAATGGGGCCTGTGATCCTTTTCCAGGAAAGGGAAATATAATTTTCTGTCAATGGTATAACTATAAAATCACGGTTTAACTGTCACTATAGACCATATTCAAATTTTATAATTAACCATATCACCATATGAAAAGGGTGGTTTCTGAAGGATAGTTTTATCTACAAGAATGAAAGAGTTGTTTATAATAATTCATAGTATTCAGGTTCAAGGTTCATGTTCACACATCTCTTGGAAAAACCGCTCAATCATTAATCCAAAATAGAGAGAAGTTTCAAAACTTGAGTAGATACCAATACCATATCATTTTGGAAGAGGATTCTCTGCAATAAGAGATAAAGGGATATTTTAATTTTATTTTTTAATCTTTAAAAAATTAATGTATAATGATAAAAAAAAAATAGTCCTTGGACCATGACTGCAAGATTAAATGTGTGAAATGTAACTCAGGGATCCAGATCCATTTTTATTCTCCATGGCAAAGATATCTTACTAGACCAATATTGATTCGTTTTCTATCCTGCAAAGTTTCACCAATGAAGGAAGCAACAGATGTCCTGAAAAAGATGGACATGATTGACTTGATTCTCTTATTAAATAATGAAACATTGCTCCAAACTAAGATTCTTTTATTAATTATAATCTCATTACACACTTGATCACATAACGCAATGATTGAAAAGAGGCAAAGAAGAACTAAAGATAACAAGCCTTTTATTTATAGCACTATCAGATCATAAGCAATAGCACCATGTAAATAGGAGCACAAAGCATAACAGAAACAAACCAAACACCGGAAACGAAACACACAAGATAGAAGCGAACCAAGTAGTCGTAACAAACAGTGCAGAGCACATCACAGAAACACCAAGCTAATAAAAAGCTTCAATGTTCAATTAATTAACCCCACGCCTTGGCCTGTCTTTGTTTTTATCGCCAAAAGCTTCCTCTTTGGGGAAGAATATTCAGAATCTACCAACAACCTAATGGCTGGCCCAGTTTTCTTCAATGCAACAATAACAAACCCATATCGCTTAAGGGAAACAACCTTATAATTAGATTGTTCTTTGAAAGCAGAGTTTGACGATTTAGTCCCCAACGGGAGAGCCACAATGCCATCATTTTTCAGAATGCGATCAATAAACTCAGCATCAATGGCACCAGAGGTGAACACAAAATCATAAGACTCATCAGCGAACAAGCTCTTACTCTCCCAATCAGAATTCATGACAGCATCAATCTTTTCTCTGAAGATATCGGGAACGGGAGAGTTCACAATGAGTGCCTTATCGTTCTCTCTGAGGAGACCCTCTTCAGCGAAATCATGGAGAATCGAATTCAATAGTCCCACGTCGAGAGACCCAGTGTCGAGATTGGGAACAAAACTGGACGAGAAATAGAATCCTTCGAGAACAGTTCCCAAGAAAGGCAAGGCTGCGAGAACCATGGCCACGATCAACGAGCGAGACACAATGCGCAAAACAAGCGCATCGGGAATCCTGATAACGAGGAAAGTTTCAGTTTCGGGGTTGAGAGCAATTGTTCTTCCATCGTGCAAATGCTTCTTCTTCTTCTTCTTCATCGTGCTAAATTCCATCGATAAGATGAGATCCTTTTGAGAAACACCGAGATCGAGGATTAATGGTAATTGAGTAAAGTTGGAAGAGAGAAAAGAAAACAAACAAAGCCAGCGATCTAGGGAGGGGAGAATTTCAGCGACTGCAAAACCTGGCTGCGGTATGGTTTCCACCCACAAGAGCGACACGGTTGCTTCGTATTCTGCACCACATGAGCATCAACTGTCTCACCCTTTCAACCTCCATTGTAAGGTTTTTTTGGCAAACCCCGATCGGTGGTGGCGTTCACGTTTCACCCAGTTGTTGTCATCTGAAAATGAAAAGCGCCACCAGAACAAGGAAGAGAAGATAATGAGACAGTGATGTATGAAGATGAAGAAAGTGTGTGTGACTCTGAGAATGAATCGCTGAGCAGAAAGCGGAAGAAAGAAAAGTTAGTACTTTTTTATACAGGGTAGACAGAAACGGGAAACGGGAAACGGAGGAGGGGGGTGTGAGTGTGAGGAGGTGCAGATGAGTTGTGCATTTTTACAAGTCAGTTACTATGTTTAGCACTTCGATAGTATTGATGCCGTGTTACATTAAAACTTCCAACACTGTCGTCGTCAACGTGCTTTGAGTTAAATTTAGGATTCTTTTTCTTGAGCTAACAGCGTTGTTTTTTTTGTTTTGTTTTAAGTTTCGGTTTTAAGATTTTAACCTCTTCTTTCTTGTTTATTTATTTTAAGAATTCATTAATTAACTATAGAACTTTGGCAAGGTACAAGTGGTTTAGCGGTAAATATAATTATTTAGAGGCTGGATACTTTTAGTTATCTTTGATGATGCTCGTAATATCATTCGACATTTTGGGGATTAATATCTGCAAGTCTGGCGAAAGAAACGGATACTTTTAGCTATAGATTGATCGAAACCTCTCGAAATCATGAGACAGGTGTGTGGCATCGCTGCTTTGTTGTGGGCCGTGTCATTCATTTTGAAGATAGAATGTCTCTGTCCTTCTAATGTGTTTCCCCGATAGAATGTAAATAATCATACCCCGTAACAAAAGAGACAAGGGAGGCACAAATTAAAAAATTGTTCAATTGTTTTTTTATAATAAAAAAGTGTTTATTTGATGAAAATATTAGTTTAGAACGAGAACAGTGTATTTTATAGTTTCTATATTTTTACTCAAAAGTGATCAACATCTCCACACTTTTATATCAATGAATTTAATTTTAAATTTAAAAAAAAAACATGTTGATTTAGTCTTTTATCCTGAAAAATTTATCATATTTTTTAAAAAGTTAGATAAGATTAATATCACATTTTTTTAATTAAAAAATTGTTAGTACAAGTAATTTGATACTTAAATCTCTTAAATAAGATTTAAGTTCAATTTCCAACTTCAACATAGAATCACAATCATAGACATCATTTTACTTCAAAATGGGATAGGAATTAGTTAGGTGACAAAAGAAACTCCGAATATCTCTTAGTTGAAAAAAAACATTTCATCTTTTAAAAACTAGATCAAACTTGTTGTTTCCACCACAAATTGGTTTGCTTTAAGGGATAATTATGATTTTTGATCTGTGGACTTTTTTGGATTTTTAATTTTAGTCTTTAAACAAAAAATTAGCTAGTTGTAATTGTTAAAGTTATCATCCGTTAACATTTTTGGTCCCTTCCATTAAGTGTTGTCATTAACAGATGATGTGACGATAGCTGTGAGTGTCATGTGGTACTTATTTGTGGCAATTTATTTTGTTACGATTTTGGCTGTCAGAAAATGCTTACTGAGTTGCTTTGAAAGGTATTAAACATTTTTCTACGGTTTAAAACCTCTAGAAATTGCTACTCATGCATACATCATCAACAAATTTTGTATAAAGACGATTCTCCCACAAAGTTTCATCTTTTTTTTTAATAACACAAATTCATATAGACTTAATTCACTCAATCACCTATGAGTAAAGATTGCGTCTGAGAAGAATTTACCACACATTTATAGCTTTATCATCATATATATTTTTCAAAATTTGAGGTGAACATACCATCAATTCATCATCACACTAACTTAATGGTAAACACCATCATCTATACTTTTCCAAATTACACCATCATCTATACTTTTCCAAATTACAACATCAGGCTTTCCATCCAAATGGAAAGTCATAATAGAGTTATTGTTTGGGCATGAAAAATGGTTCTCAATCTTGTAAGGAAAAACTTAAGTTTAATCCCGACATACACTTTTAAATCTGGATTGATGATTAATCTTATAATTAGTCAAAAAGATTCTAATTAAGGTGGTATAAAAAAATGATCAACTAATGTGATGAAACTGAAGAAACAATTTGAGCTAATTGATATTAAAAAAAAAAACTCTGTAAAGTTAAAGGAATAATTTGAAACCAAAAATAAAAACAATTGTATTTTAACCTAATAGTATTTAAATTAAAAATAATAATATACTCCGAGAAGAAGGGAATATATAAGAAGAGCGGCGGAGCTAAAGAAGAGAGTGGGCATAGTAGACGAGAAAGGAGAAGAAGAGAATCATAAGAAAGCAAGAAAGAAAATGGGAGTGGAGAAGCAGTTGTTGAGGCCTGGCACCGGTCCCAAGCCAATTCCCGGTCAGAACGTCACCGTTCACTGCACTGGTTTCGGTCAGTCATTCTCTTTTTCCCTTTTTCTTTCTAAACCCTAAATCTCTCTCTGAGCGTTCATGAGATCTACCTGTTGTTTGATGTGCTTACTATACTATTGGTCGATTTTGTGAGCAGGGAAGAACGGTGACCTTTCTCAGAAATTCTGGAGGTTACCTACCAATACCATTTCTCTTCCTTTCCTTCCATTCATTCATTATTAATTAACTCTCCTTATCTTACGCTTACAGCACCAAGGATCCTGGCCAGGACCCTTTCACTTTCAAAATCGGCCAAGGTTCTGTTATCAAAGGTATCTATCTATCTATCTATCTATACCAATCCACTAATAATACTTTTGATTTTGTAAACTCACATTTTTAGACACCTATTAAATATCTTTTTTCCACTTTGATTTATTTTCCAACTATCTGTGTCTGTCTGTAGGATGGGATGAAGGTGTGCTTGGCATGCAAATTGGTGAAGTTGCTCGTCTCCGGGTACTATTATCAATTCTTTGCTCTTACTTCTTCTTGTTCCCACTTGAAAAATATTACATACAATATGTGAATTGTTGACATTATCTCCTATAAATCTTACTTTTCTCTCATTACGAAACTTTTACTACTCTTTGATTTTTATGTTACTTATTCCCACTTTAATTATTGTGATTGTCATACGATCAATCGTGTTTTTCCCTTGGTACAAAAACTTGTCGCTATGCTATATAAGAAGATGGCTAAAATATCCAAGAGTCTTAGAATCTTTGTTATGACTCAGATTGTCACTTGTTGGAATATCCCTGATGACTATTTTCTCCGCAACATATATATGCTGCTTTCATCTGCATAATTCAATTTTTTTTCCTAACATTACTTCCAACTGAGTGTTCTTTTTAAGTGGAGGGTTATTAAATTGAATAGACCCTGTCGTTCACATGTTGATAATCTTGCAGTGCTCTCCGGATTATGCTTATGGTGCTGGTGGCTTTCCTTCTTGGGGGATACAGCCCAACTCTGTCTTGGAATTTGAAATCGAAGTCTTGAGTGCACAATGAAAACCTTGGTAGTCTGTCTCTGTCCTAAGAATAAAATCATCATCCATTTCCATGGACTTGTATTATGGTATCCCCACTTTGTGACTCGTGAGTGATATCTACAGTGGTTGAGTTGTTCAACTGAAATACTAAATAACTTTTGGAATGATCTCAAACTCTCTAAATATTATATTTGGTAGCCTTTACTTTCTTCCTCATTTCTTTGCAAATTAATATCATCTTAGCAATACATCACCTTAGTTTCTTCTTCCTAGTGAAGGGCTGTAGATGTTTTTGTTTTATCATAAAGAATCTAGTCCTTGACCATTCACCCCAAGTCTATAATGTGACCTCACATTTCTTATATATTGATACCAGACTTTGCTACTGCTAATAATAATAGCGTTATTGCTACAATGCTACCACGATTTACTTCTGTTGATAGAGATGTTGCTACGAGCCAACCTTTGTGCTAGTTGCAACTTGCAAGGTAATAGCGCACTATTTCCTTGCTGCTTGTGTCATTTTCTATGTCATCTCTGAGCCCACGGACGACAGCCTCGAACCTGGGTCTGTGCTTTTCTCTTCGGAGGATACTTCTTACTTGAGTTATTCCCCTCGTCTGCTTCAAACAAAGCTTCAATTTCTCAGCCCATGTTTTAGGATGGACTAGCAATGTTTCTCAACTTGAAAATATGTAGCTTGTAATGGACCATCCCAAATGAATCGGACTGACTCGAATTGTAAGCTCTGCATATGGTAAACGCTTGTGTTAATCCTAAGGACCAAACCTTGAATGAATTCATTAACAATATTTGTTTTACTTTAACATTGATTTTAAAGGCAATTGTTATTTGAACCTCGTTTTTACTAGTATTTTTTTTGCTGTATTCCTTTTCACTAGTATACCCTAACATTACTTTTTCCCTTCCTTTTATTTTTTCTAATATACCCTCATTTTTTTTCTTCCTCCTATATAGTTAGTTCTCTTTACCCATTTTTCTTCTAGAAATAATACATCCCCCTCTCTGCCTATTATTGCCCTACAGCCACTTAGGCTCTAGGGGAACGTTACACAAATTCAACTTCACTTGGATACTGACAGTATGTTTAGGTTGACGGTGGGCAATTCATTCAATGTCTAAAATTGATTTTGAATATATTTTTTTATGTTTAGTTTTACGTTAGAGAATAATTTAGAATTGATTCTAGATTGAAGCAAATTTTGAGTAGTTTATGTGTTGGATTTAAAATATTATATTGATGTTATAATAAAATTGCATTATTTCAAAATCAATTTTATTCAAAAAAATTTTATCAATGTTCATTTAAACACACTCATTAAGTTTTGAAACGCAATTCTAGCCAAAATGGCATCAATTTCTCACCATCACAATTTCACAAATTAAAATTATTAATTTATTGCATTAATCCCTTTTTATCCGAATTGAATTTCTTAATTATGTTGTTGGTTTCACTGAACTAAGGAAAACTTGAACCTACAATCTTCTGTTGTCCACACCAAAGCGACAATCACCGTGACACAAACACATGAAGAAAACGCTACCATGCACCACCGCCCATGAGGTTCATCGCCTCTCCACCTAAAATTCCTAGACCCTTCGGACAAGGATATTTTTGCAGCTCTCTAGAATGATCGAAGACTTAAACAACGTCTCCTAATACAAATAAAGGTAGTGTCTTGAGAAAGGGGTGTTTATGTTGAAAAACCAAAGGTTTCTCTAGAATGCCCGAAGATTCTAAACAACGTCTCCTAATTCAAATTAAGGTAATGTCTAGAGAAGGGGGTGTTTATGCTAGGAAAAAATAACAAGTAAAGGTTGTATTGGAGAAAGAATAAGACTCTAAGCAACGTCTCCTAATCCAAATAGAGGTAGCGTTTAGTGAAGGGAGTGTTTATCTTGAAGAAAAACAGGAAAAGGTTATGTTAGAGCAAGAAAAAGACAAGGGCAATTTAGGGAAAATAATTAAAGAAGAAAAGTGAACTATACTAGTAAATAAGAAGGTGCAAATAATAACTTCCTTTTCAAAATGTAATTATTTCATATAATGTCCTTAAATGGGCCTATATTAAAGTAACAATAATTCCAAGCAGTTTTGCCCACTAGAAAATGGGCAGTTGCTTCGTGCACCCTACAAATTGCTTCCTACACGTATAAATTACATTTTGAACTGATGACATCTTTTACATTTTGAAAGACTAATCCTAAATGTAAAATTACATTATGGATTAGCTTTTCCAGAATGTAAAAAAGGTCATGAAAGAACTGCCTAGTGAATCTGGCTATTAGGCTGTGCCAATGTCAGTCCCATGCAATGTTGTTAATGGCGGATGGCGGTTCATGGCGGAAAGTCAAAAATCCGCCATAAAAATATGGCGGATGGCGTAGCGGAAAATGGCGGATGTCATGGCGGACACAAAAAAAAAAAAAAACATATATATAAACTCATTGAAATTGAAAAAAAACAAAGGATTGCATTCAAATAAACTAAAAAAGTTTCATGAGTTCATACAATAATCAAGTACCAACACCAAATAAACTCATTAAAGAGTTCAAAATAAGAAAATGATAAAAACATAATGCAAAGTGCAAAGTGAAGGTTGAGGCTCTAATCATCTTCTCCAATCCCAACATAATCATCTTCGTTGTTATCATATGGTAATGGAGCATCTCCCTCTCCCTCTTCCCCATCAGACGCCTCAAAATTGACCATGATTTCTTCTTCTTCAGATTCAACATCAATATTCTCCTCAACATCTAGATCCTCATCATTTTCTTGGACTGCTTTTTGCTTCCTTGATGAAGATCCAACAACCATTGCCTATTTTTTAGAAGTTTGGGCAGCAGCAACACTTGTTTTTTGCTTTTTCCGCCTAGTATACATCCTACACTCTCCAACCCCCGAAGCCTGATACACAGTTGCCCAATTTAGAGCATCATCATCTTCAAATACCAAATCATTTCCAGCATCATTATCATCATCTTGATCCATCTCTCCCACGAGCCATTCATTGCATACATCAATATCATTAAGAGAAATTGGATCAATTTCATCTCTTGCATTATATCTTTGCTTCAATTGTTGGTTGTATTTGACAAACACCAAATCATGCAACCTCTTGTGCTCAAGCCTATTTCTTTTTTTGGAATGAATCTACAACATAACAAATAAATGTTGATTTCAATCTCAAATATACTCCAAATATAACTTGATCATCAAAATTAAATAAAATTAAAAAGTATAGTTAGAGTTTTATCACAATTACTTGCTCAAACACACTCTAATTTCTTTCACATCTTGAAGCACTGCAAGTCAAACTCAAAATCTTAATAGTCAGCTTCTGCAAATTTGGAGTTTGTGACCCAAACATTCGCCACCAATATGCTGCAATACCAATTACCAACCAAGAGCATAACTTAGAATTCTGAATTCTAACACTAATACATAAAAAAAATAGTATGATAAAAGTTTCTTACTAGGAGAATGAGTTTTCCTTTGAGCCATTGCAAAGTCGGAACCAAAGTGGTCAGCACCAATCTTGTAAAGATGCAACTCGGTTAGAATTTTCTGTTGCACATCAAATTGTGGAATCAACTTCTTAATGCACTCAAACAAACCATTGGTGACCTCAAAATCAAACTCTAAGTCAGTGTTGTCATAAAAGAACTCTGGATTTAAGAAGTGGGCAGCTGCATGCAATGGCCTATGAAGCTGACAATTCCATCTTTTATCAATGATTTCAAACACATCTTTGTACTTGCTTTCATTGTTGTTGAAAGACTTCATAATTGTTTCTTTTGCCTTGTCCATTGCTTCATAAATATAGCCCATGGCTGGTTTCCTTTCACCATCCACAAGACGAAGCACTTTCACAAGTGGAGCCATGACTTTAAGAGTGTAAACCACACTATTCCAAAAAGAAGGCATGAGCACTACCTTTGCAGCTTCTTTTCCCTTAGGCTCCTTAGATAGCTTGTTCAAGGTCCATTCATCAGAAGTAAACATTTTTCTAATATTGGCTTTCTCTTTGTGAAGCCTTTCCAAGGTTAGATAAGAAGTGGCAAATCTAGTAATAGCATGTCTCACCAATTCCCTCTTGTTTGTAAAATTTCTCAACAAACTTAAGGTACTAGAATGGGCATAGATCTTCTAATGGTCTTCCTTATCAAGGGAAGCTTCCCAATATCTTCAAGCATCAAATCAATACAATGAGCTGCACAAGGAGTCCAATAAATATGTTTCCTTTTCTCCTCCAACAACTTACCCGCTAAAACATAGTTGCTCCCATTATCGGTTACAACTTGAACAACATTCTCTTCTCCAACTTCCTCCACAATGGCATCAAGCAACTCAAAAAGCTTTTCACCTGTCTTCACAAAATCAGAGCCATCAACAGACTTCAAAAACATGGTACCAGCTTGAGAGTTAATCAAAAAATTAATGATGCATCTTTGTTTCCGATCAGTCCATGCATCGGACATAATAGTACAACCATACTTGACCCATTGCTCCCTATGGCCTTTCATCAAATTTTCAGTATATTCAACTTCCTTCTTCAAGAGTGGAACTCTGATGTCATGATAGCTAGGAATGGGCAAATGTGGCCCATATTGACCAATGGCTGCAACCATGTTCTCAAAGCTTTTCAATTTAATGAGGTTGAATGACAAACCTGCTTGGTACCAAAAGCGAGCAATATGTTGATGCACCTTCAATACTTCATTCTTATCCATTGACTCTCTTATGTTCATTTGCCTCAGCATCTCCATTTTTCTCCGATTGATTGCATTTTCTGGATTCTTACAGAATTTGTCCATTGGTCCTTTTTTAGTCCCACATTTTGTCTTTGCACTTGCAGCAGCATTACAAGAGTCCGCAAACTCATCTTCTTCACTTCCATCACATCCAATCGGTTCACCAAATTCAAAATCTCTTATATTTGCCATATTACCACTGCCAGAAGTACTGTAAGTGGTCCCACTTTTTTTTGTAGCCATATATTCCTTCAACTCTTCGATTACATTTGGGGGAGTTTTCTTGCAAGCTGCAACGTTGCCCGACTTCCCAATCAGGTGTTGTTTGGCTCGGGTTATTCCTCCCTTAGTGATTTTTCCACAAAAATTACAAACAATGGTGTTTGTATCTCCTTCCACTAGTGAATGGCAATATTTCCAGCCTGGGTCTGCCTTATTTTTCCTCGTTGCACTTGCAGTAGCAGCAGCGGATGATGGTTCAGCCATTTAAAAGAGGTCTGAACAGAAAAAAAAAATTGTGGTGTCAAATACGAAAAAAAAAGGGACTGTTAACAGTAAAAAGGGGTGTCAAATAGCAAAAGGAAAAAAAAAGCTGTAGACAGTAAAACGGGGGGTGTCAAATAGCAAAAGGAAAAAAAAGTTGTAGACAGAAAAATGGGGGGTGTCAACAGCAAAAAGCCCAAAAAAAAAAAAAAGAAACAGATCAGCTGACCCGCGTCTTCTTCCTTCCTCTTCTTCGTCGTCTTCTTTCGCGAGACAGAGAAATGGGGGGTGTCGCGCGTTGCCGGGGCTCGTCGTCGGAGGTCGTCGGCGCCGTTCGTGCGTTGCGGGCCTCGTCGCGGCGGCGGCTGGGTGCGGCGGGGAGGGGGTGGTGTCGCGGCGGCGGCTGGGAGCGGCGGGGTTCGGGAGGGACGCAGGCAGGTTCGGGAGGGAATGGAAGCTGTTGGAGGGACGGTTAGGTGTTCTGAACGCAAGCTGTGGAAGGTTTTTAATTTAATGACTAACCGGGTAGGGTTGGGTCGGGTCGGCCCAACTCCTACCGCGGACAAAAGCCGAAGATTTCCGCCATTTCCGCCATCCCGCCATGGCGCCGCCATCCCAAACCCGCCACGCCACCGCTATTCGGTGGCGTTTTTTCGCAAACCCGCCATGGAAAACCGCCATGGCCGCCATTTAACAACACTGGTCCCATGATATTGCAGTAGTGGCATTTGTTTCTTACACACTAATTATTGAATCCAGCAACTCCCATTGTATTCTAGAAAATCCATTCCGAAATGCAATAGGAGGTGCAAAATTCGACTAAGGAAGTGCAGAATTCAAATGCCTGTAGTAGCAGCAATAACAGGCCCATGAATCAAATACCCCAAGTATGCAATTGCTTCTTAATAAGCATACTGACTCTCCTGTGGAGCTCGAGGAAAAAGAGGCCAATGTTACTTGGGTAGAAAAACTCTTGAATCTGCATGTTGAACTTTAATTCTTGTGCTTAGACTCAAAACATCATATAAATTCGAGTTGTATAATACTAAAGCAAGAAATAAATAAAAAATCCATCAGGATTTTTTTAATTTTTTTTTTACAAATAAACAATGTAAAAACAGTGAAGAGAATTTTAGGTGTAAGTATCATCACCTAAACCAATTTTAAGTGTAAGAATGCCTTGTGATGCGCTATTTTTGTGGTAGTGGCAGAAAGAAGGTTAAACAAGCAGACACTTGGTCCTTGACCAATTATGACACTAATCTTTAAGAGTGATATCGGGTAAAGTTCTCAAAATGGTGACTCCAATATTGAAACCTTGACATTATATATAAAGTTTACTAGAAATCACAATTTACTTTCAACGTGGTTAACTATTTGATAAAACTTGCATACATATACACATTCAGAAATACAAGAAAAATTCAAAATACAACAGTTAAAAAAATGAGATAAAAGTTTACATGTTTTGAATGAAGAAGTGAGTTATTTCTAGTTTTGGAACCACAGATTAGACTATTAACTACTATAATATTCGAATGAGGGAAAATATTTCAAATTGTCAACGCTGCATTCCCATCACTAGACCTTCCAAATTTTAACGGTGAAAAGATGTTATATCTATCAATGCACTGATGATTAAACTATCATGAATGCTTTTCAACAGTCTAATTTTACATTGTAAATCATTTCCAATATTCCAACCACTAATACTGCTAAAGTTGCGTTCAAGCAGTGCATTCCACAATTCCAGAACAAATATCTTGTAACCGCGTTTTAGTTTTTTCAGTTAATAATTTGACATTTTGCTTACAAAATCTATTTACTCGGGCAACTACTATTAGTGCCTCTTACAAAGCTCACTGAAATAACATTTGCAGGGGAAAATGTTGCGGAGCCTAAAGGTTAAATTTTTTTTTCCTTTGCCTTTAAAAAGAGATAAAATCACAAAGCAATCAATTTCATGTATATTTTCTTTAATGATAAAGTTTAAATGAATCCCTTAATTCTAGCTAGCATCCAGTCTCTGAAATCCAACCGCACTTTGGTGTAGCTGTAACCGAAAGGGAGGACCTCATGATAGATTTTTGGTATTTGGTGCTTGTGCCTTCCACTCCAAGCAAAATGGTATAGCACCATGCATATAATTTACAATATTATACATGAATTATTGGATGGTAATGCCCCCTTTTTTTTAATAAATTTCGAGTATTTTCTTCTCCTTCTTTTGGCTTTTCATCAAATGCACGGGTGTAATATATTAGATTGGATGATTGTAGTTAGTGGGCTAAAAATGCATGTTGCACTTGATGGATCTACCATTTGCATAACTCTCTTGTTTTTATGGTCATGCTATTGTATCATTCATTCCATGTACCTCGTGCCAATGTGCTCACTTTTGTGGGGGCAATTGGGCCCTCGGGTTTGGTTTCATTTCAATGACTAGCTAACAACAAATTACGATGTTAATGAGTGTATTACATTATTCATGAGTGAATGACACATGTTTATGTCTCGGCTCTACTGAACTGTGACTTTCGTTTCGACAATATGCTATTGTCATCAATCATCATAATTGTTTTAATTATAACCATTCAACCATATGACAAGTATGCTAATGCTTTCAATAATCGCCAGTTAATTAGGGTCACCTGCCATCAATTCATTTCTTAAGCAACTTTCACATTTTGCTTATTAGATTGGGAAGGACCGAGGACTTTGGTCGAAGTTATATGTCACCAAAAGAAAATTATGGTTAAATTTTCAATCATTACTTATCAACTAGTAAGATCGTATATTTTAGAAATTTCACTTCGTTGGAAAGGATAATTTAAAGTTTTAAGGAACAATTTAAAAAGTAATATATAAGACGAATAATTGATAAAAAGCAAACATTATTTAAAAAAAAACTTAAATATGTTTTATATCTTACAAATATAGTGATTTTTGTTTTTACCATATAATTTTTTATTCCAATTTATAAACAACTTGATATTGGGATTAGAAATAAAAGTGATAAATAAATTTTTATCCACAAAATCCTTAACAAACTAGCGTAAGGACTAATATGACTAATGCTATAATCTTATTGATTGTTCTTACTACTATAATAGTCCTTAACAAAAGTAACGCTAACGACTAAGATAACTAACAAATTTTGGTTTCAAAGATTTATTTTATATATTTTTAATTTTAGGGACTATTATGACTACTTTACAATCTTAGGGATTAAAATAGTAGTTTACTCGGAAAGGAAACTAATAATGTCGAGGTTGTTGGTTTAAGTATTATATTGCTCTGTTTGTTTTCTTTTAATCCTCATTCATGTACCTACTGGTACTGCGTACGGGGTACATGCACCTTCCTTAAGTGTAGAACTGTGACAAAACAAATCTGAAATTTTAGGCGAAATTTATATTTAATATAATTTATGAAATCTTGTGTTATGTTTTTATCAATTACGATATTATCAAACTCTTATAATTAAGTATTTCTAACATTTCACTATTCTTTGAGATAGTTAATATCAAATAACATTAGAATAATTTTAATTTACAAAAATTACGTTTAGCAGTAACAATAACGAAAGAAAAAAAATATCACATTTATAATTAGTTGGAATGATACCATTTTTGTGTATCTGCAATATATTTCTGCTGTTAGGTCTAGTTCAATTTAAATTAAGCATGATTGATGGTATTGCTTCAGCCATGAACGTTGTTTCAATGTTATTATTCAATTATCGTGTACTCACGTATTGCATTGTTCATAATGGCAGGCCCTCCTGTTTGAAATTGATAATGGTGCTAAATGCTACTACACCCTATGCATCCAAACCATAGTTGCTGGTATTGCTTGCTCTTGTCACTATTTGTGCACCTCTAGAAATGAAAATCTTCAGCAACTTAAAATTTGGATTCAAACAGAATGCCTAATATTCCTACATATATACAGAGGAGCAAATTTTCAACCATTGTGTTGTTTTTTTTCAGGGTAAATTGAAATATTGGATTAGATTAACCCACCCTTTTGCCAAATACTAAAGTCCTTGTCTTCTTGTTGGCTAGCAAAACATGCAATTATGAAGCATTTGACATTGAGATTGGCCATCATGCGGTGCAATGACAACTTCTGGAATCTCATGACTAATATGAAGGCCTACAAATCATTTATGGTCACTGTTGATCAGAAATGGTTCTAGGCACCGACCTTTTAAACTGGATGCTCTAATAATTATGAGTTGGTTGGAAAATTAGTGATTATATTAGCGCTGTCTTTCTCATGCCAAATAAAAAGTGCTTCCAAATGAGCACAAAGAAGAAGACTAGCACTGAAAGATAATAATTAACAGATTAATTATTTTTCCTCTATCCTGGTTTGGTATATGTTCTAAGCAATTTGTCAATTGCCATGATAGTCCTTTGTGATTGGCGGTAAACTGTAGCTGATGATGATGAAAGCATCAATGAAAATTCTTCACGTTGATCTAATCTTATTGAAAGATTTACTTGTTGCCAATTTGGACTCGTGGAACCCTTTTGTCTTGTCACATTACAACTCTATCACTATTTTTATGCAGGATAACATGATTTATGTTGGAATATCTAATCATGTTTCGTTTTTCTTTCTAGTTCACTGCTTCTGGACAAGTTCTTTTCTATAAACTGTATCTATAAACATTTTGTTATTATTTTCTCTTTTTAGTGCTTGAATTGAATCTTTTCGTTAAACCTAAGAAATGCGAAAAAAAATAGAGATAATAAATTAAAATAAAATAATAAGCGTAATGAAAAATATAAAAAAATATAATAAAAATCTCCTTACTGGTTCAAATTGATATTCCCATGCATTATGTATCCCCTATTAAGCATCTATAAGTGAAAACCAAAATGGTCTTCAACTTTATGTATTTTCATTTTATTGTAATGTTTCACCTTCTTTTCTATCTTTCTCAATTAGCGTATATATCTTAATGTCATGTGAAACCAGACTGAACTGAAACAATATTGGCATTAGCTATTTTTCTGGCTGCCAACTGTTAATTCTCTTATGAAATCATGCATCATATGATTATTGTTAGATAGTCCTGTTTACTTTAATTTGTCTAATATCAGTTGATTATTGTTTAGTATAATCTTTCTGTTAATCTTCGATCTGTCAGTAATAATTTAGTGCATCAGAAACAAAAGGAAACTTTGTGTACAAATGGAAATCCAAGTGTCTGTTTTGTCCAGCGTAACTTAACTATAGATTTTTAAATATGCACACATAACACATTTTTTTATCTGAAAAAACAGCATAAAAAAGGAGGATTCAGTCGTGATTGGAGTACCAGTAGAATTCACACTTGGAAAAATATGACTAGCTTTGTTTACAATTTAGCTAGAAGCAACTGCTATAAGATATGAAGAGGGAAGAAGAATCAATTTCAAAGAAATAGAGAATTCTCATATTTCAGGTATCAGGATATTGAGTTTCTCCACCTTCTAGTAGTCTTTCTGTTTTGTTCAAGTGAATCTGGAATCTTAGGAGAATCATCCTGATTTTCCACTAAATGTGTTGTCCTTCCAAGTTTGCTGAGTTTCTTCCACCCACTGCTCCACGCAGAAGTATGCTTCTGCTTTAGCATCTTATCAAATTGTTTCTGCAAACTAGCCAGATCATTTTGAAGCTCCATGTACTTGGCTTTCACACTCTCAAGCTCAAACTTTAGTGTGTTGATGTCTTTTTTAGCAGCTGTCCATCCTTCTTGGAATGATTGTGGTGTCCCTTCAAGAAGTGTTTTCCGGTTTGTAACCATTGCATGACTCTCAGATTCAACATCTTTCACAGAACTGCTGGCTAGTGCATTGCTTATCTTTACCTGTTCAGCGAATAGAACTTGCACAACAACCCTTAATGGAAGCCTTTCATTTTGGGCAGCATGAAGGCAAGCATCAATGGAGAGTTTTTGACAATCCATTACACGGCATAGTCGCTTCCTTTCATGCTCAGAAAGTGTAGGGTGTGCCTGTTAATTTGTTGCACATGTAAGAAATTCAGAAGCTAAGCTACTACACATTCCTACTCATCCTTCTACAATGAGCGATTGATCAAGAACTCATCAAGATATTTTCTCAGAAGTTCTTATTTGTTTGTTTTTTATCATCCTTGCCAAACCAATAGATATAAAACCAACCTTATGTGTTTGTGTGTGTACAAAAAGAAGAATCATTTTACCATGGAGTTGTTTGATTTTATATCTGGTGATAACTCTGTGATATGGTAAATCAAATGTATTGCCACTGAAAGAAAGATCCACCAATCAATTTTTCCCTTTATTGTGATGAGAACAAGCAGCATGCTAAATTTCCAAGGTGGCATGAAATCCAATTTTTTATTTCAAATTTCACCATGCCTGTTTTACCAAAATTCCTAGTATAATCAATAATGAGATGCAACTCTAGGTAATTCAAAATCTTTAGAAAACAAATTATAACATTAAAAATATAAAACTAACCTTCTGTGTATAAATAAAACATAAAAAATTATTTTGCTAGGGAATTGATTGGTCTTATGTTTAATGATCTTCTATCTGTGATATATTTTTTTCTTAACCACATATATCTTAACTTCTACCGCAAACAATCTTGTTCGAGTCGGGTAAGGCCACTCTTATATCTGTGACATAGGCACACATATCCTAAATCTGGTTAGTTCATGGGAGAATCAGGAAACAGTATTCTCTAGATCAAATATATCGCCAATAACAAACAGAGCCACTAATCAACTTTTCCCTTCTTTGTGATGAGAACAAGAAGCCTGCTATGGTAGCATGAATGAAATCCATTTTTTAATTTCAAATTTGACCACAATGTTTTATCAAAATTTCAAGTAATAATGAGGTGCAACACTAGGTAATTCAAAATTATTAAAAAAGAGGAGGTTAAATAACAGTTTTTGTTTTAATTTTCCCAAGAAATTACCTTAAGATAGGAATCAATTGCTCTGTAAAGTCCATCATCACAGGTCCTAGCTGACTCAGGCAAAGCCTCTGCAAGTACCTGAAACTTGGTAAGGGAAAGGTTCCTATCTCTGGACACCTCTGTAAGATAACTGTCAACAAGCCTTGCCACTCTTGCCTTGGCATTTAGGATGCATCCCATTCCCATTCCCATTCCCATATGCTGTTTATCAGAAAAGGAATTTCTGCTTGGACTTGAACTTTCAGTCTGTTCCTGAACAATAAAATGCTCTAACAGCCTCTGAACAAGATCCACATCATACATAGTCTCTCCTTTATTATAAGAAGGAATCAAAAGATCAGCCAGTGTAGCCTGCTCAAACTGCATTCCCACCCTTTTCTCTAACTCAGTGACCAGTGCAGGTGCAACCTTTAACATGATTGCCATTCTCAGCAGCCTAAGAAGGAAGCTGCATGAGACACTGTCCTTCTGAGGTGGAATAATGCTGACAAGGCTCTCTATGATCATCCTTTGCTCTTTAGCTTGAAGACTTGAAGTGTTGTCATCTTTTGTTCTAGTCACAACCATATGAAGTCCACTTTTCCAGCTACCGCCGCCACTACTACTACTGTTACTCAAGCTGCAGTTGCTTGCTTCATCACCAGGGGTTGCTGTGTCACTAATCAATCCCGGTAGCCACTTAGTTGCATAATGCATTATTGAAGCACCAACCAATTCAAATCTCATGCCCTTTACCTTGATGGCAGTGATGACTCTAACAAAGTGATCAATCCTAAGGATTGAGGCATCTTCAAACCACCAATCTGGAGGAACCTGCTGGTTCCTACTTGGGCTTGAGTCCTTCATATCATTCCATTTTGGGCTAGAAATTTTTGCAGTTCTTCCAGTGTAGGACCACCTTATCCCTTTGGGATTGGCGCAAGCTTTCCAAGCGATGGACTCGCTGCATCTGCGAACAATTTGAAGGTTTTCCGCCCAAGGTGACAGCTTCTCGCAGCTTTTCAACACTACTATGGAGTCTCTCCATGAAGACAAAACAACATAGCTAAGGAATGCTTCTGCCTTGAATATAAGATTCCCTTCCTCAAGGTCCTCAGTCATTTCAAGGTACTCTGCCGCACATCTTAGACCTGAGATGTTGCCTGCTGTTAAATCAACAGCAATTCCATAGCAGAACTTGGCCGCAAGCTCAAAAGCCTCTTCCCCACCAGGGATATCATCCATAACTATCTTATTCAAATCTGGGTCGTGGGATTCGTATATGACTCTACTCAGCTTTCCACTTCGAGATACCAAGGGATACTTTCACACCAAAAGGGGGAAGAAGAAAAGTAAACAACAAAACTCAACAGCACAAATGAATAGTTTCTGATCTCTTAATATATAAAAAGCAATGGAAATCACGAAATTTCGAACCTTGGGCAAGAAAAATAGATAGCTACCTTGTGCAAGTGAAAGTTAGCTTCTCCAATTTGAACAAGAAAGTCACTTGGAATATCAGTAGCAACATACCTGCATGAAAATTAGAGACTAGAATTTTAAGCAGCTCACATGCTCTATAACTATAAATAAAGCTAGTTTTTCAAGACATAAAGTGGATAAATAATTTACTAGTACAAACAATATTAGCAGAACTTCCAATCTTATTTTCTACCTGTGTACTAAAATTTGGATTCATAGTCAATTAGTGGTTGTGACAGCTTCAAAGGGTACTACTAATTATGAATTTAACTAACATACCAAGAGTGGCCTCTTTGCACAAATCCTTCTGTCTTGACACCATCGTTAGTTGAAGTGAGAAGTCCACCCCCATATTTGTGTGTTGCAGCCGACTCACTCTCAGATTCCCACATACTGAAAACCAGATTCACAGAATGCAGTACTCTAGAATTTTTCTTGGGACAGTGCCTTTAACTAACAAGAAAAAAAAAAAAAAAAAAAAAAAGAGGGGGCAGAGAAAAAAGAATAGCAGAGTGACTAGGCAAGCACAGAATTCAGTGAAAGGAGTAGGGAGCCACATGGGATGGTTGGAAACTTGGAATTATTAGTCATGTTAAAATTGTCGGTTTCTTCTCTCAAAAAAATTTCAAGGACCTCTTACAGGCTGTGCTGAAATGGGCATTAATCAGTTTTATTGTGATTTGTGAATGATCATCAAAGTTTCTGTTTGTTCCAGCTTTGGATTTTTGGTACTCTTCTGAGTCAATGCTCAAAGACAGCCAGTTTCAGTTTCTTTATGCCTCACCAGTGTGACCACTGACCATACATATCCATCTTTTTCAGCTCAGTATCTTTATTATTTTAAGATACTGAATTTGATACATCCATACACACATAATTCCTTTGACGATGAAAATTGCTCTTCAGTAACAGAATTTGGGGGTTTACGATATAGCCAATTGATTACCAACATGGACAATTGATTACTGATGATCCCACCATTTGGCTTTTCTACGTTTAATCAGAGTCAAAGTAAAAAAAAAAAAAAAGAAAAAAAAAGAGAGAGAGAAAGCCTTACTTAGCATAAACAAATCTTTTCTTTTTTTCCCTATAAGGGATTAAGCAGTTGTCTTTAAGGGACCATTCTGTAAGTCGGAAATAAATAGAAAGAAAGTGAAATGAGATAAAATTTTAAATTAAGGTAAAGCGTAAAAATGTGAATTCCACATTATTTTACTGTTATTTTTTTTTTCTCTCTCTGTCCAAACAAATGGAACCTAAACGAGAATAGATTTTGAAAAAATAAAAGTGAAAGGAAAAACAAGTGGCGGTGAATGGAAGGCAAAATGACTAGTATTATTTGTGGCATATGTTTTGTCCTAGTGATACCAACATGTACAATTGGTGTTTTCACGACCCTTCAACTTTGTAATAACTGTCTATTTGGTATATTTGGGAATTGCAAATGAATGTAGAAGTTACAGCTTTTGTAAATTAACGTTTTTTGTTGCAACATTCTTCTATCCTCTGTATCCTGTCTTAAAGCAGTTGTTACGTACACTTGTACGTGTATGAGAAGAAGCAAAAGTTGCCGTTACTGGGAAACAGTTATGTTAGGTGAAATTTTTTACGATTTTTTTCATCTCTCTATTTCATCTCATTATATCTTAGTAACATTTTAACTTCAGCAAATGTCTAGGGAGATATTTATATATATACTAATCTTATTTTATTATATAAATGAAAACCACTTTATTATGTTTTTTTCAAGAAATCAAATTAATATATAAATATAAAAACAGCATTAATTTGATTTGAAATTGAAGAAAATAGTATAATTATAACAATAATAAAATAAGTTTTTATTTGAATTTGAAGATAATGACATATTAATAATAACAGTAATAAATAATATAATTTAACTCAATTTTTTAAAAATAATTGTTACAATTTAAAACAAAAATATATTTTAATGAAAATTAGGAAAATATTAAAACATCAATCACACTCATATATTATTGTGTGTTAATATCACTGCATAACAATGGAAAAGAGAGAATAAAAAAGTGAACCAATTGAGAGAAGGAAAAGAATCCAAAGTAAATATTCAAATTTATATTAGGAGTATTTATCGTTTCTATCTTTCTTTTTTTGTTTCTTTCTTAATTGTAATTTTTTTAATAAAAATATATTATGGGAGCAGATTTTCTCAACGCTGAATGTAACAAACCTTAAGTTTGTGTCATGTCAACAGAAAAAGCACACACAAAAACGTATTTTTTTTCATATCACTAGATTCGAATATTGTCTTTCCGAAAAAGAAGCATATGAAATCATTAGAGACTGCATTGTTTATGCTTTGTTATATGAAAGCAAACTTTTGGTTGTGTTTCATACTAAATTTTGTGTTTCAACATGGACAGATACGCATAGTAGTGTCATGTTTGTCTCTTTAGGACGTACTTTACCCAATTGTCGCCACAGAATAGTATCCCCCAAAATGCATGGTTTCACTTTTGGATAATATTATTCATAGAGTATAGCAAAAATTTAAAATAAAAGAAAGAAATGGAGAAAGAGAGATAAAATGAATGATATGGTTAAAGAAATTTGAAAACTTTGAATAAAAAGAACATTATTTTGTATTTTCCTATGCAGAAATTAGATCCACTATAATTATTAGAGGGTACTTATAACTTATAAGTTATAACATGCCTGGTATTTTAAGTTTTTCACTTTTTTGCAGAATGTTTTTAATTAGTTTCATGCACAGGATTCTCTATCATATATGCTTGGTTAAGTAATATGCACCGATAAAATTCTTATTGAATTTAATCGATTAAAAATGAATAGAAATGGAAGATAGTATTTTATTGAAAGGACATGGATGATGGATGGATGTAAAACTTGTTTCAAAATTGTTAACTTTTGAACTCAAGAGTCAAGGCTATAGATGAGTATTCTCATAATAATTTTAATTAATTATTATGTACTGATTTCATTTCTATTTTTGTTTAACATTTTTGGTCACAAAACTGAAGGACAATTGAAAATAAATGAGGCAAAAAACAAATGCGACCAATTCAGATATAGATGTCATTCTTGAAGTCACATCTGATTTTGTTGGGGCAACCCATGCATATTGAAAACTTCCCCCACATAAGTAGATATGCTTTGCCATTATATGTACAAGCTGAATCATGGATGCTGTAGATTCGTGATAATTTTCTTTTCGGTTGGTGTTCCTGATTTATAAGCCTAGCTAGCCAGTGAAAATACTTGAAAGAGAAAGTGTTTGTGGATTGCATGGTGGGTGTTGTGCCGCGTAGGCTCAAACTCTTTCGCCCACATGCTTTTGACCAAGCTTCGTACGTGTGAATTTTAACCCTAACTGGCAGCTGCAAATTGGATGTGCTTCTCACACCTGTTTGTCCTAGATGTTTTATTCATATTTTATACTTTTTTATTTGTACACAAATACAATTATATAAATGCAAATGTTATTATAATTAATATTAAACGTTGCGGGGAGGATCTGTTTAGGAAAAAATCTTGAATTCGATCATGTCCTGTGTAAAAATATTTCAAACTAACGTCAGTTATGAAATTACCAAGGAGATTAGACATTGATTCACTTAGCTAAAAGATACTTGTGCCAAGAACAGAAAAAATAAAAATAAAAAAAATCTCGCATCATGTTCATAATATTTAGCCAATCTGAATTTTTATTTTTTTATCAAGAGCAATCTGAGTATTTATGAATTGCTAGTACCGTATTGCAGCAATCATTCAATTACCAGTGTAATGCACGAATTGTTTCGGTTCACCCATTATTGTTTCGTGTTATATATGATTTTTTAAAGTAATAATTGGAAAAGCTAATAATTTTATCACATCATAATTATGATTGGATGATCACTAATATATTTTAATTAAATTAATATTTTTTCATATAATCGCTTTTCAATTTGAGATAGAAGTACATAATATGCGTATTAAATGTAGATCCATATACACCATAGACCAAAATAAACAAACAAATGTTTATTTTATCCATACCCCAATGAACAACAACAATCTTAACGCAAATCAACCTACTTCTATAAAATCTCCAATTTCCTCTGCCGAACTTTCTCCAAGATCGAAGAAATTGGCTTCTGAACCAGAGGAGCGGGTTTTACTTCAAGGAAATGATTAGTTAGGGTGGTTGATTAATTACTGTATGATTTATTCTCTTGTAACTAATTACTCGTATTAATTGTATGCACTCGAGTACATGAACCAAGCTTTCACAGTCCCTACTTACTCAAGTGTAAGCATCATTCTTGGAGCCACGTCAATACATCCCAAATAGCACAATAATAACCTGTATGGTCGTGACGAGAGGCCATTTGACTTTTTTGCCCAAGCTGTTCCAATCAGTACATTTTCTTGTACTTAGAGTAGAAACCATTTTGATGCGGTCAGGGACAACGAGGAGAAAGATCAAGGAAAAAAAAAACCCACGTTGATAAAGGATTGAACAAAACTTAGATGCAGTTGTGATTAAAAGCTCGTATTAAAAGTCAACATTGATTATCAAAATAAATTCCTATTTTGATTAGAAAACAAAATCAAAAGTAACTCTATAAATACCTCTAAGTTCTGTCCTAAATGATTACCAATTCAATTAGTAAAATATTTAATATTATGAGTGGCAGTAGAGACGACATGAATGTGAAGACCAGTTGTGAATTGGAATCTAAAAACTGTTACACTATCAGAACTAGCTAGAAGTAGGTAGTGGTTCATGGTGACTGTTTCAATCAACAGAAAGAATAAACAGTAGAATTTATTGACCTATTGAACAGGAAAGCTCATTTGGAGTTCTCTTCCTTTACTGGAAACACAAGGAAGGTGTCTGCATGACAATCGATAAGGGATTAGTAGCCAACATAATTTAGTACAACTACTACTATACTTACTAAAGCTAGATGAAGGTAGATCTAAGCTTAGATTAATATTTAATGGGCAGTTTGGGAATTACAAAAACATTCAATGTTGGAGTTGGGGTCCTCATAATTCTGTTTCCGATTCATTCATTAGCCTCCTTTTCCCAACACAAAAATTCATGTCCAAGGAAATATCAATGTTACGATTTGGTAGAGACAAAAAGATATCTTTGTGGATATCTTTGTGACAGGAATGAGGAAGAAGTGCAGCGGGAATTGCCACTCTCCAAGGAATTTCAAAATTTGAATGTTAATCCAAAGGTTTGGTAGAGACAAAAAGATATCTTTTTAAATTTATAACTTTTATAAATGTAATAGATCTCAAACTAATTAATATTAGCTAGAGTTCCATCTTAGCAACACTTGATGACCTTTAAAATGCAAATTAAATTGCTTACGAAGGCAAACTCCGATATCAATTAAAATAAAAATATCACAAGCATATAAATATAATTATATATAAGATATTACACCTAAATCTGATATTTCTAATGATTTTAAAAGCTTAAAACTAACAACCACTCCCAACAAATCTTAAACTTGCAAAATTATAAGAATTAAAATTCATTTTTTTTCAAATATAAAAACCAAATTCAGAATTGAAATAAATTATAAACACAAAAATGTATTTAAATCCTTTAAATTTCACATCACAACAAAAAAATTAATAAAAGACCAGAACCTTAATTTGAGAATCCTGTGTGTCCCTACAGAATTGCTATTGGCATTAGGTTACGTGCACGCCACATGGCATTGTTGGATATTCATTGTTGACTATCCACAAAATATTCATCATAATATAGCAGTTCAATAATTCACCAAAAAAATATATAGCAGTTCAAACTTCCATGTTTCAAAAGCTCAATTTCAATTACAGAGAGAATTCATCAAGCATTATTGTTTACCTCGATAAAAGATACCCTAATCAAAAACTCTGAGGATTCCTTCATAGTCTGAACCCTCTTGAATATTGTCTCCATCACCTTGGGTATAATTCCACCGGCATTTTCCTTTTCTCAACATGCTTCATAGTCTGAGGATTCCTTCATAGTCTGGAACTTCCTATGACAAAAATGCTTGAGGGAACAATCTGGGGAGAATCGTATTTTTGGCTTGCACTATCAGATAATACACGCCATAGCAAGGGGCATGAATTACTGCCAGGCACAAATACCTGCATTGTATGTAGTTTAATCAGTAAAAGGCAATTCAAATAAGGCAAGACTTGAGCAATTTTATATTGTGTGTCACCCACCATATAGGAGCCCACTTGTTATTAAGCTCCAGAAAGGGATATGGCCACCTGTTTGGGAACAACAACATATGCTTACAACTAATGTTGTAGAACAAAGCTTAGGATGGCAGCCCCTGCACAAGTCTGTTAAGGAATTTGTAAGAATGGGACTATAACACCCCAAACCCAAAATACAATGTCTGTTAGGATGGCAGCCCCTGCACAAGTCTGTTAAATGCAGTAATCAATTCAACCTGAATATTGTCAACAAATTAGAAAAAGAAATAAAACAATAAGAAAAGGAAATAAAAAACTTTTCAGACTAGGTTCTGTGAATGGTTTTGAACTGCAAAACGAACAGAGCATAGATTCAAACAGAAAACACACCTGAGGTTCACCGGGAACCACAGAGATAGAAAAGGAGGGAACTTAAGGAGGGAACTTAAGAGGGGTGTATAAACACACCTTAAGTGTACACCAAATTATCCAAGGGGGGTGTAGAAAACCACTAGCAGCCAATAACAGGTGCCTGCAAAAGAAAGGAGGGAACTTAAGAGTACAGTTTGGTATTTATAGACAGTGCTGTTATTAGGACAGCTGTCATGGGGAACTAACTACCTTAGTGAACTAACTAACTAGCTTAAGTCTACCCGAGACTGCAGTTGAATAACTGCAGCTCTCTTACAGTACTCTAATACACATGAATCCGTGGAAAAACAGCCTAAAAGAGTGTCTCATATTCCCCCAAGTTCCAACAAAGCAAATATGTTTAGGTGCTGCGGGCTTCAAGTGGTACATGGAGAGGCTGCCAACAACGAAACCTTCGAGTTTGGACAGTTGAAACTTGGCACTTAGAGGTGTTTGTGGCACACAAACATAGACATGGACACAGACACATAGACATGGCTAATGTACATAATACAAGACATTGGGACATAGCACCATGTGTGTTTGGGTGTCTGTGTATTAAAGTTAAATAAAAATAACATACACAAATATCTAAATCCAGAATCAGGATTTATATATTTAACTTAAAATAACTTGCCAAGCATTACATTTCCCTTGGATAATGAGCCCTACAAAAAAATACTAAGGCATCATTTTATAGTGTAAGCATCATTTTACATTTCCTCTACAGAAGTTTATTTAGCATTTTATATCTTTAAAATGCATACTTCAACCAAATGTCCAAATGTACCCAGTCAGCAACCAAGTTCCTTTTATCTGTACAACTAAAATACTAAATGCTATAATCTTGACTTTAGACACAAATCTAGACATTGTTCTCATGATGGGAAGCAGATTAACAGGGGTAATGCTCAAATCCATGAAACACAATCCCTTTGTTTAATAATAGATGTCTGGTAAGGATAGTATATTAAAAAAAAAACATAAAGACATAGGGCCAATCTGGATAAACTTATTGAAAAGTATTTATAGGAGAAAAGAGGAGGTAAAATAAACCAAAAAGCTGAGGTGGATAAACCAATTTTAACTTATACGAGAAATTTTATTCTTCTTATCTCTTAATTTTCTTCTCCTATAAGTGCTTTTTGAGAAATTTATCCAAACTAGCCCATAGAAATCTCTAAATGACATGCCAAGAAAATTTTGATGATTGATATCCTCAAATCTCAATCCAATGTATCATCAGCCTATCTTTACCTGCGAAAAGTTAACGCCATAAGTTATTCGAACCACTTCGGAAGGAAATGCAGCAACAAAAGAATCATTTCTCCAAGCATACACTGGTTCATTCACATGTGGTGCCATTTTCTCAACACTTTTGCCATCAAGATCAGTGGCCACCGTCAAACCAACTTCTTCCACATTCGAATTCGGAACCCGCCTTTGTACAGAGTGGTGCAGAGGGGCGAGACCTGAGCGAATTCAACAGAGGCGGGAACGAAATTGGAACGAAAATCGAAGTACCTGCCTCGGGAAGCGCGTTCGGGACACAGTCTCACCGTCGAAACCTTTCCCGAATGCAACGCCTTGCCTTGCCGCTCCACGCAATCCGCTAGGGTTTGCTGCAGCCTCCCAGTCTGCATAAATGCGTCAAAAGAGCTTAAGAACGTGTTTTTGGAAAACTCCTTGTACATATAAAAAGCGTGAATCCAAATGCACTATAAGAGTAAATGATAGTCTGAAAATAGAGTATGTGCATGGTTGAATTATTTTTGGGAACTAAACAGTCGATAGTGCATAGAGCAGCCGCAGGTGCCAAATATCTTGCGTCTGGTACCATATATCTGATGCACCTAAAAGCAGTGTTATCATATAATAAGGTAATTTTTGTTTGGATAACATATTGAAAATTGATTTTGGACTAAAATGTTGTTTGGAAACTTAGTATCAAAATTGATTTTCGATGTGTAATTTTCAAAATAAGTTTTTTTTTTCTTTTTCTATATATGTATTTTGTTTTATAATTTATTATATCATAATTGTCTTAAAAATACATTTCAGTGTATAAAGGTATTTAAGATTTATTAAATCTAATATTTTATTAGATTCACACTTTTATTTAGTTTTTATTCATTGTTTATCACAATGAATCTTTGTTAACACAATAATCAAATTCTAACTTATATCCTTCAAAGTATTTCATAATCCTTAAACACACTAATCATTTTCAAAGTTGTCATACAAGCATATATTAATTTCTCAAACCTCAATCCAACAATGATATTTCAAGAATAACACTTAAGATACAAGGAATTCATACTCAAATTAGTTCAATTCTTAACTTATCAATGCTTAGTAAAAGTAAATTATCCTAACATAACATTAAAACTCACTTAAAAATAAAAGATGAAATTATGGATTTAAGATTATAAGAGATCAAATTACAATTTAATTAAATAAAATATGCATTTTACTAATTTTATGATGAAAACCAAAAAATGAAGATACCATTGCCCCCCCCCATAAGGACATTTCTGTGATTTCCTCTTCCATTCAATTCAATATAACCAAATCCTAAGCTCTTTAGTCACTGATAGCTTAATTATGTAATTATTTACTTATTAGTAGTATCTTAAAAAAACTCCCAATTTTATTTCATTTTCACAAATAACGGAAACTCTTCAAGAAAATATTGTCACAAATCAAGCTTGAACTAGAAAATCACCATGCACAAATTTGCACATTAGGTGCAGTAGCTATCGAGATAAAGAAAAGCAGAAGCTATTGCTCGAGAAGAAAAGAGGAAAAGCTTATGAACAAGAAAGCAAAAAAATTGAGCAAGATGATCAAAACAAGCTTCTGTCTTATTCATTGAGCAAAAGGAACTTATATACAGATTGAGAATAGATTCAAAAACTAACACAAAAGCGGTTACAAAGTTTGTTACAAATCTGTTAGAGTTCAAAATGAATTTGGCGGGAAATGACAGCTTGATTAAGAGCCCCCCTCAAGCTGGGAATAGATGTTCATCATTCCCAGCTTGGAAATCATGAATTTAAATGAAGTTGGTTGCAAGGCTTTGGTAAATGCATCGGCTAGCTGCATAGAGGACCGGACTGGTAACAATTTCAGAAGACCACTCAAACATTTATCCCTAACAATGTGACAATCCAATTCAATGTGCTTAGTTCTCTCATGGAATACTTGGTTGGAAGCAATTTGGATTGCTGAATTATTATCACAGAAGAGGTTTGCTGGTTAATTAAATAAAATGTGAAACTCCAGGAGGAGATAAGTGAGCCATTGGATCTCACAAGTAGTTGCTGCTACACCAGATCTTTGATGCCTTATGTTCATCTCTTAGATCGACTTGTTAAGGTATAATATAATAATAATTTTCTCCTGAACTCCAACAATCCTTTGAGCAGATTTACATATGGTCACGTGTCCCGACGAATGTCAATGAAAATTTTGAATAATTATTAACTAAAAATTAATTTAAACTGAATGATTATTTTTTGAGATTGAGTATTTTCTAAAAAAAACAAGAGACTAGTATTCAAATTCAAATAGTCTTACAGAGTTTTACCTACACCAACAATCGTAGGTATAAGACTTTTGAGGTTATACCTACACCAATCAATTATAGGCACATATTTTGTGAAGTTTTATCTACATCACGTAGTTGTAGGTATAAGTTTTTTAAAATTTTGCCTACACTATGCTTCTGTAGGTAGTAATTCTTTTGAGTTTTACCTACACTAATCAATCATAGGCACAAGTTTTTTGGAGTTTTACCTAGACAACATAGTTGTAGGTAGAAGTATTTTTTTAGTTTTAATGAATTTGCCTACACCAAATAATGATTGGTACAAGTGGTTGAGTTTTACCTACATTAGTCGGTTGTAGGTAAAAGTATTTTTGAGATTTACCTGCACTAATTTATGTCTGTAGCAAAAAAGCGTTTGTAGACATAGGTTATTTTTCTTGTAGTGAAAGAGAAAAGTTGAAAATTTAATTCAATGTCAATGTGGTGCCTATATATTGATGATGAGGATTTAGGTAGATTAACGTAAGAATTGATAATTATATTGGTTATTACTAACCAGTGCCCTAATGAAATTAAAAGATAAAACTGCAATATTATGCATTTAAGTCATTTGCATTTTTTACTTAAAAAAAGTTCATTTGCATTTTACCTAAATCTCCATTCAATTTCCTAAATTCCAAACAATGAAATTACAAAACTGTGGACGATGATTCTAGTCTCTAACTCAATAGTTACCTCATTTGATTGGATCATCATTTGCCACTCCATGTAACCAAATATACTAACATAATTTCGAAAAAACATTCGTGGAAAACAAAACTCATTCCAGAATTACTTTTCCAGAATTGTGGTACATAATTCCCAAGTGAGGTGCATATCTGGTTATGTTTTCGTGGTGTTGGGTGGTTGCGGCAGTGGTGTTGGGTTTTTTGCGGCATTGGGTGGTGGTGGGGCTTACTTGGGAGAGACGAGGGTATTTGTGTCTGTTCAAGTCTTTTAGAGGACGCAGGAAGCAAAAAAGAAGGTGCAGGAAGTAATTATCTACATGCACATGCAAAAGAAGAAAAAAAATAAAAGAGGTTCACGAAGGGCATTGCTACCTACACCAGCGACTTTGCTGGTACCTTAAGTGGGCAAATAGGGTCTGTTTTAAAAACAATTGTTTTAAAAACAATTTCCCAAATAGGGTCTGTTTTAAAACAAATTGCAAGGGGGTCTGTTATTTACGTGGGTGTCACCATTGTTATTGGCGGGACAATGCTGACTAGGAGAGAAGAAGGCATACCATCATTGGTGCTGGCGGAACAGGGAAGGAGGAGAGAGACCCGCCATTGGCACTGGCGGGACATGCCAACTTGGACAGTCTCGCCATTGGATCCTGCGGCACTCCTCCAAAGTGTGCTAACTTTTAGCACCTTCCAAATGAAACTTTTTATCACTTTCTTAAGACCAAGAGCATATATATATTTATTAACGTAGCTTATTTCTTTTTTTTATTTTATCAAACGTAGCTAATTATTTCTATTAAATTGTATTACATTAGTTTTTTTATTGTAATTTAAGATTCAGATATAAAAATAAATAATATAAATACTTTTTATTAAAATTGTCGTGTCCTAACTTTTTTTTACTATGCATTTTCTTTATAATATAAATACAGTATAAAAATTATACTATCAATAGATTAAAATTATTTTAAATATGATTTTTAAAATAATTATTATATAATATAAACATAACCAATTTCCAATTTTTGTCAACTTGAAGAAATAACCTTGAAATTCCATATATCGAACTTGAAGTCTTGGAGAGAGTACCTTTTTACATTGGAAATTTTGAATGAAACGATGGCCTTTTTATTTTTTAAAATTTTTTAACATTATCTTGAAGTACTTTTTGTACAATGGATCCACTTTTTCACAAGATTTGGTTGCTTGTATCAGTATTATTAGAGTAAGATTAACACGGGTATCATCCCATTTACATCGATTATTATATATATATATATATATATATATATATATATATATATATATATATATATATATATATATATATAAAGAAGAAGTTAGTAACACGAGGAGATCCCATTTCTTGTAGAAGAAACACTGCGTATCTGTAAGAAAATGAGAAAGAAAAATATTGAGAACCAGTGAAAGTAAAGTAAAAGTGGCCTAAGCACCAATTACTGGACTAATTTGCATGCACTTTAGTAGTGATCCTTCAAAAATACCGTTACTTAAAATACAAAATTAAAATAAGAACCTGCTGGTAAAAATAATATGAAAATCTTGATATTATATAAGATTGTCTGTCTTTACATGTTTATGTTTTGATAAAAAAATAATTAAAAATGAAAAAAAATAGTTAAAAGTTATTACGTTTGTTTATTACTTGATGAGTTAATTAATAAATGTAAAATGATATAAAATTTGTATTTATAGAAATTAAATACTTTTATGATTAAAAGAATCAGTGTAATAATTTAAATAAATAATTTAATATTAAAAAGGATTAAATAAGAAATTTTATAAAAAAATACTAAGGATATAACCAAAAAAATTATAAGTTTAAACGTTGTTTTAAGTAGTGTTTGAAAAAGGTAAAATATTTAACTAGATAAATATAGCCAAAAAAATTTAATGAGACAAACTCATTTATTTAATAATCTTGTTTTAATTAAATAAACTTGTAAAGCCGTCAAATAAATTATATATTCATTAATATAACTATCTAAATCTAAATACACTTTTTTTCTTTTAATGGTTACTTTTTTTATAACATATTCAAATAAATTAATGGAAATTTGTTTATAATATTTCTTTTGTAAGAATTTCTTAATCAATGTGCTATAGACATCTATTATTATTCTATTAAACTAAATAGATAATTATTTATATTAAATTTAAACTAAATAGTCACTAAAAATCAGTACTTTTAAAAACGTAAATAATTTTATTGTATAAATAATATATTATTAATTTAAATTTCTTATGTTAATGTAAATTGATTTGCTTCAAGATGTTGAGATTTGGAAATCATTTTTACTTTTTTACGGTATTTTGGAGGGAAACTTATTAGATGCCTTATATTGGGAAAGTGGATGAGGAGAAAGATAATTAAATAGGAGATTTGCATTGTAAAAATTTAAATGAGTATACTAATAATAATTTAAGTCTTACAATTTAATTAATTAAACTGAATTAAAGAATGCAAAAAGATTTTAAACTCCAATTATATATGCTCTAAAAAGAAAAGGAAAATAGAATTAAAAAAGTTACAAAACAATTTTTTTATTACATAGGTGATTACGTAACAAAAATCTTGGTATAAATTGATTCATATTTAAAAAAGAGAAGTTCCGATAAGATTAATTCTTTACTTCATAAATGCGTGGTTCAAAAATCGCATTCATAAATGCGTGGTTCAAAAATCACATTCATTCATTTACCTTTATTTTGTAACCCAGGTTACCGAAGAGGAGTAGCACTGCAAGAGAAAAAGCCCGCCCAACTAGTAGAAACCTATATCTCAGCTTTGAGTGATTAATTAGTTTATTGTAGATGAGAGTCGCAGGATCCAATGGCGGGATTGCCCACGTTGGCATGTTCCGCCAGTACCAATGGCGGGTCTCTCTCCTCTCTCCCTGTCCCGCCAACACCAATGGCGGTATGTCTTCATCTCTCCTAGTCAGTCTTGTCCTGCTAGTAACAATGGCGACATCCACGTAAATAACAGACCTCCCTTACAATTTATTTTAATACAGACCCTATTTGAAAAATTGTTTTTAAAACAAGCCCCCTACAGTAAATTTATCACCTTAAGTGAAGGAGAATCATATTAGGATCCATAAGTTCAGAATGACCATCAAAATATAGTATGGGGTCATTTTATTTTATTTTATTCAGTTCATCATCTACTCATTCAATTAATATAGGTGTGAAACTTGGGATTGCTACAGCTAAACATTATGTTTAGCAAGTATAACAAACACAAATATGTATCTTCAAGCCACAAGCTCCATGTGCAGATTCTGATCTGAAATGTGTTTTGCAATGAGCATCACAAGAATTATCATTTGGGTCACAAGTATCACCAGGCAAGCTTACTACCGTACAATCAGGTTGTACCAATGCCATTTGCACTTGATTTCCTACACCAAAAGATACTCCCTTTATACAATGGTAGGTATAAATAATATAAAAATATAGGTACGTGATTATCAATGGATTTTTTATGTAAATTTAAAAATAAAAAATATTACAACTAATATACATTTCTATTTATGTCAAACAGAGCATAAGGGAGAGGGAGAAAGGATACAACTTTTATGTGGTTCCAATTGAAAAAACGCTTGGAAGTCAAATCAAAGCGTTCAATAATAACTTTTGTGTGTATTAAATATTTACAAATGCAACCAATTAAAATTTAAAATTAATATTAAAATAATTATTTTAAAACATCTTAAAGTTTTGATCAATTATACATATAAACATTATGTTCGTACGAAATTACTTTCTTAAAAAAATAATATGCAGTACGAAAAAAGGGGTAAGCACATGAAATTCTAAGAATTAATACTGTGTTTATGAAAAATACAACACTTAGGTATGGTATTTTATTCAGCGACAATTTTTATTGAGTGATGATAAAAAAAAAATATTTAATGAAGTCCTCTTGAGTTAAACCTCAGAAATTAACCATAGAAACGGGAGGCATATGTATAACCAAACAGAATTGAGAATCTTTCATATTCCATCTCTTCATCCTTAGATTTCGTCACTCGCGGAATGTAAAATATCTATGGAAGGGTATTTATGGGTAACATAAATGCGTTATTACTGGAGACAGAATGAATAAAACTAACATGATTCTACAAAATGCCACATGTTGATGCCAAGCAAGCAGAATTTCTTCCGAAGCTAGCCAAGATAAATTCACAGTCCGTAATGCCCCTTCCCCTTTCCTTTTGGTAACCAAAACACACACCGCATAACAAAGAATACTACAAGAAAACGAGGAGAGAGAGAAAAGTGAATGGTTGTCTTTTTTACAACTAATATACATTTCTACTTTAGTTGTTCAGTACTTCTCTATTTCTTGTGCTTCCACGCACTTTCTCTATCTGTAAGCTCTCTTTTTCTCTCATTGTATCTTGTTTCCTTAAAATAGTTATTGTAATCTTCTATTCAGAATTCAAGTTTCAAGAATCAAACCCTAGTTTAGTTTCTTTTAACGATTAACCCTCTTTATCTTTTTTTCACTGTTGGCGTTTTCAAATTTGAAGTCAAACGCGTTCAATCGTCGTCTTTGTCATTAATTCCCATATTGTTTCCACGGCAGCTTTTTCTAACAGTAAGCTTCGCGATCTATGAATTCTTTTTGTTTCATACCTAGATCTTCTTGTTTATTCAAGAACGGTTACCTATTATCTTTTACACAAGGTCGATGGAACTATGAAAGATGGGGTGGATTTGATTCCAATATCAAGCCACAATGCAAAGCCTCCAGGTGTTGAATTGTGGGCAGTTCTTGATGTCCCTGTACATTAGGTTGGCGCTTCTTGGAAAAATTTAAGCCATTCACTATCAGGTCTCTTTTGTGCTTCAATCAACTTCATGGAGTCTTCTACCACTTATTCTACTCCTGAATTGGCATTTCAATCAGCTTTGGGCAGTTTAAGATATGGTACACTGCCACGTGAAATCGATAAAGTGTGGGTGCCTCTACCAGATGAAATTCTATAATCATTTGCAAAATTTTGGTATACAAGATTGGCCCTGTCCCTGAAATCGGAAAGTGTGGTTGCCTCTATGAGATGAAATTCTATATTCATCATCTGCAAAATTTCGATATGCAAGAATGATCCTGTCCCTGGAATCGAAAAAATGTGATTACCTCTATGAGATGAAATTCTATATTCATCATCTGCAAAATTTCGATATGCAAGAATGATCCTGTCCCTTAAATCGAAAAAATGTGATTGTCTCTATGAGATGAAATTCTATATTCATCATCTGCAAAATTTTAGTATAAAAGAATGACCCTGACCCTGAAATTGAAAAAGTGTGGTTGCCTCTATGAGATGAAATTTGATATTCATCATCTGCAAAATTTTCGGTATAAAAGAATGACCCTGTACCTGAAATCGGAAAAGTGCGGTTGCTTGCCTCTATGAGATGAAATTCTATATTCATCATTTGCGAAATTTCCGTATACAAGAATGGCCATATCCCTGAAATTGGAAAAGTGTGGTTGCATCATTGAGATGAAATTCTATATTCATCATCTACAAAATTTTGGTATACAAGAATGACCCTGACCCTGAATTCAGAAAAGTGTGGTCGCCTCTATGAGATGAAATTCTATATTCATTATTTGCAAAATTTTGGTATACAAGAATGGCCCTGTCCCTGAAATCGGAAAAGTGTGGTTGCCTCTATGAGATGAAATTTTATATGCATCATTTGCAAAATTTTGGTATACAAGAATGACCCTAACCTTGAAGTCGAAAAAGTGTGGTTGCCTCTGAGATGATTTCTTTATTCATCATTTGCATAATTGGGGTATTCAAACCCTATATAAGAATGACCCTGGCCCTGTAATGAGAAAAATGTGGTTGCCTCTATGAGATGAATTCTTTATTCATCATCTGCAAATTTTTGGTACATAAGAATGACCTAAACCCTGAAATTGAAAAACTGTGGTTGCCTCTATGGTACACTGCCACGTGAAATCGAAAAAGTGTGGGTGCCTCTACCAGATGAAATTCTATAATCATTTGCAAAATTTTGGTATACAAAGATTGGCCCTGTCCCTGAAATCGGAAAGTGTGGTTGCCTCTATGAGATAAAATTATATATTCATCATTTGCAAAATTTCGGTATGCAAGAATGATCCTGTCCCTTAAATTGGAAAATGTGCTTGCCTCTATGAGATGAAATTCTATATTCATCATTTGCAAAATTTCGGTATACAACAATGACCCTGACCCTGAAATCGAAAAAGTGTGGTTGCCTCTATGAGATGAAATTCTACATTCATCATCTGCAAAATTTCGGTATACAAAAATGACCCTGACCCTGAAATCGAAAAAGTGTGGTTGCCTCTATGAGATGAAATTCTACATTCATCATCTGCTAAATTTCAGTATATAAGAATGTCCATGTCCCTGAAATCGAAAAAGTGTGGTTGTTTGCCTCTATGAGATGAAATTTTATATGTATCATTTGCAAAATTTCGGTATACAAGAATGGCCCTATCCCTGAAATTGGGAAAGTGTGGTTGCCTCTATGAGATGAATTTCTATATTCTTTATCTGTAAATTTTCAGTATATATGAATGACCTTGGCCCTGAATTCAGAAAAGTGTGGTTGCCTCTATGAGATGAAATTCTATATTCATTATTTGCAAAATTTTGGTATACAAGAATGGCCTTGTCCCTTAAATCGGAAAAGTGTGGTTGCCTCTATGAGATGAAATTTTATATGTATCATTTGCAAAATTTTGGTATACAAGAGTGACCCTGAACTTGAAGTCGAAAAAGTGTGGTTGTCTCTGAGTATTTCTTTATTCATCATTTGCAAAATTGGGGTATTCGAACCCTATATAAGAGTTACCCTGGCCCTGTAATGGAAAAAGTGTGCTTACCTCTATGAGATGAATTCTTTATTCATCATCCGCAAATTTTTGGTACATAAGAATGACCTAAACCCTGAAATTGAAAAACTGTGGTTGCTTTTGAGTTGGATTCTTCATTCATCATCTACAAAATCTGGGTATATAAACCCTTTAAGGTTGACCCTAACCTTATAATAGAAAAGTGTGGTTGCCTCTATGAGATGAATTCTTTATTCATTCATCTGCATAATTTGGGTATATAAATCCTACAAGGTTGACGTTGACCTTGTAATTGAAAAAGTGTTGTTTCCTCTATGAGATGAATTCTTTATTCATTCGTCTGATAATTTGGGTATATAAATCCTACAAAGTTGACCTTGAACCTGTAATCTAAAAAGTGTTGTTGCCTTTATGAGATGGATTCTTCATTCATCATGAACAAAATTAGGGCCCTGATCCTATAAAAGGAAAATTGTGGTTGCCTTTATGAGATGAATTATTTATTCATCATGAGCAAAATTAGGGTATATAAACTCTATAAGGTTGACCCTGACCATTTAATGGAAAAGTGTGGTTGCCTCTATGAGATGAATTCTTTATTCATTCATCTGCATAATATATAAATCCTAAGAGGAATTCTTTATTCTTCATGAGCAAAATTAGGATATATAAACCCTATAAGTTTGACCCTGACCATGAAACGAATAAGTGCATTTGTCCCTATGTGATGGATTCTTTATACATCGTCTGAAAATTAGGGTATATAAATCTCATAAGGCTGACCCTGAAAACGGAAAAGTGTGGTTGCCACTATGAGCTGAATTCATCTGAAAAATTGGAGTATCTATAAGGTTGACTCTGACCCCCTAAACAAAATTTTTGGTTGCCTTTATGAGATGGATTCTTTATTCACTTAAAAATTAGGGTATATAATGATGACCCTGACCTTGAATTCGGAAAAGTGTAGTTGTCCCTTGGAGATGGATTCTTTGTTTTAAAAAGAGATGTTAATTTTGAGCCCCAATGACCCGAAACCAAGCTGCATGTTTAAATCTTTGTTGCATGACTTCAAATCAAAAGGCATGTTTTAAGGTATATAAACCCTTTAAGGTTGACCTTGATTCTGAAATCGAAAAAGTACAGTTGTCTCTATGATGGATCCTTTATTCATCTGAAGTGTACAGGCCCTATAACATGATCCTTGCCCTAAAAATGGAAAAGTCAGCTGTCTGTATGAGAGAGATTCTTTATTCATCATTGAGATATATTGATTTTGGCCTGAATGACCCTAAATCAAGCTTCATGATTAAATTTTTATTGTGAGATTTTAAATCTAGATACAATGCTTTCCTGACCTAATGAAAACTATAATATAAAATGTATTATTGATGTCACCTAGATGGTAGGTATGATATGATGGCCCTGAATGCATTTTTTATATGAATGAAAATCAGTGTAAAAATTTTGTTGTTATGCACCCCAGATGGAATTACCAAATTGCGAATTTGGGTTTGATTCACTTGTTATTACTTGAATAATTAGATGGGGCAAAGGTATGAGACATTGCATTTGATATACTTAGTTTGCTAGAACTTCAAAATAAATTGTACTTGTGACCTTGCACTTTTATTGTCAAAATCATGAATAGTGGTTCTTGAAAGTGTATATTCTTTGAATTTGATGTAGACTACCTTAAAGACTCCTTCCTTGAATCTTGAATCTTGAATGATGACAATTTCCAGAACTATGGGATTCGTGAAAACTTTGTTTATTGTGACTTACGAATGTAACATCTATCTTGCAGTTTTTTTATCATAATTGTTTGTATTACTGTATGGAATTTGATGTGGTGGTGGCTCTTAAAACATAATTCAACTGTTGTTCTAACTCTCGGAACTTTCCTACTAGTTCACAACAGCTTTTGCATTTCAAGTCGCACATATAGAGAAACCTTCACTTGCAAACACTTTTAGGCGTCAGATTTTTTCCACTCGTTATTACAATTTATACATGAGTTATACTTGGATATTAATTATGAGTAGCTCAAACTTTCTTTACCCTTGGAAGGCATTTGTTAGAGGATAAATTTTTTATTTTCTAGGAATCATAGGTCGAAAAACTTAGTTTCCCATGTTTGATATCTATTTTAAAAGAAATAAAATTCCTAGGAAAATTCCATGTTTGATAGTTCTATGGAAGTTAAACGAAACATTGATGTTTTAGTTCTCTGTGCTTTTCATTTTTTATGGATGCCATTCAGGTTTTTGTCAGGGATATTTTCTTCTATTGCATTTTATGCCAAATAAAAATATGTCGTGGAAGGAAATTATTTGTGGTTCTAATATCTTATATATGATTATTATTCACAATAAGAAAAGCCTTTTACCCACAATAAAGTTTGTAAGGAAGTCCTTTTTGTGACATCAAATACTTATGGGCCTTCTGGGTTTCACTATTTCTATTGTTATAGTCTGGTTTTCATTGCTTACACATAATTTTTTCTTACGTTTTTGTGCTTTTACTCTGGCTTGTAGCAGCAACGGTATATAATTTGTCGCATTCTGATTGCTTATAATATTTTTTTTCCTGAATATACTAAGTAACATGTGGATTGGTGTTTAATGGACAGGTTCAGAAGTATCATATTAAAACAATGGAGTTATCTTTTAACAAGGTCGATGGACCTATGATAGATGGGGTGGATTTGATTCAATATCAAGCTGCAATGCAAAGCCTCCAGGTGTTGAATTGTGGGCAGTTCTTGATGTCCCTGTACATTAGGTTGGCGCATCTTGGAAAAATTTAAGCCATTCACTATCAGGTCTCTTTTGTGCTTCAATCAACTTCGTGGAGTCTTCTACCACTTATTCTGCTCCTGAATTGGCATTTCAATCAGCTTTGAGCAGTTTAAGATATGGTACACTGCCACGTGAAGCTGTGTGCACTGAGAATCTTACACCTTGGTTGAAACTCCTTCCTTGTTGAGATAAAGCTGGACTCTCTTCCTTATTGGAGAGACCATCTATTTACAGAAGCTTTTACCACTCTCAGCGGTTGCACTTGACAATGTCCACAGATCATTTAGATGGGTCAAGATCAGGAATTAATCTAGAACAAACAGTTACAGTTGTACTCCAGCCTAATGATCAGAAAGCAGGTATGAACCATGTCAGTGAAACAAAGATACAATACAACCAAGCTGGTCCCTGAGTTCTATATTTGGAAGAAAAATCAGTGGAAGATGTGTTCTTTCCAAGTTGAGTAATGTTTAACTTCATGCTGAGAGAGATCTAGTCTCTCAACTTGATAATCTCTAGAAGAGTACTGCTAAATTTGCTGTTAATGACACAGGTCCTGAGGATTTTAGAAGGAATGCTGGCTTTGAATTATCTGTTACTCCCAAAAGGGTGCATGCAGAAATGGAAACGAGCTCCTCAATTCTGTATGAATATTCAATCAAAGAATACACAGAGACTGAACAATTTGATTTAGGCCTAACGTGGAAGCATCCAATTGTTTGGTATAGCCCACATGCACCTTTATATGCCAGTAGATTTTCGATGGGAAGTGGGAATGAAAGGGGTGCTATTGCAATATCCTTGAAATTGATCCAGGGACTTGTTGCAATCAATAACGTTAAAGAGAGGTGTAAGTTTCAAGCTAATGTTCTCCAAATTGTGCCTTTGGTATGTTAAGGTATATATTATCATACTTTGCAATTAGTAGTTGATGAAAGGCCTCAAGCACTCACAGATTTTGTTGAGAGAATGCGTGTTTCGCCTTCCGAAGACAAAGTATCACCCGGGGTGATGGAGATGGTTCTCCAATGTCATTGTGAAATGAAGTCAGCTGTGTATTGAGTATAGTGTTTGATAAGGTTTGATCAAATTTTTACTTTCCATTTGTACTTTAGTAGTTCTTTTTCCTCTCAATGTTTGCCTCACTTTTTTTTTTGTTGACATTGAACTGTGTAAGTTAATGTTTGTAAACAACCTCAGAAATCTTAATAAGGAACTCATTGTATTATATGAAATAGGAGGAATCATATGAAATATCAATTTGATTTATATTTATAACTTTTTAAAGTAGTGATGGAAGTGAGTGAGCCAGGCCAAACTCTGGCCCTGCTTGAGTAAAGGTGAACTGCCCTTTTAGCTCATGGGCTTCCCTTAAATTGTCCAGGACAGTAAAATATAAGCCTGTTTAACCTTTCCTCTTTTAGGCTGCTATGCTCATATGGGCCTTGTTGACCCATTTATAACATACAGCTAACTACATGTCACCATGGCATAAAAAGTTGATAGTAATGTGGTATCGGAAGCCTTATGTGATATGCTCACTTTAGATTATTTTAGGATGGATGAATAGGAAATTGGTTTGTTTTTCATATCAAATTGGATTTTGACCTGCTTTTGTTTGTCTGCATAGGGCTTCTTACACATTGATGAATACCCTCCAGATGTTAATCAAGGATTTGGCATTCCATCAGCAATAATAAGCTTTCCTGACTTCCATGATGGTTTGCAATTTTCTGATAAATCTCGAAGCAAGTCACCACTGTTGTTTACAGGTTATTTGAATCTCCACTCTTTCTGCTTATAACACGTATACATATGGTATTCGTTAGTCATGCCTCTAACTATCTGGATTTGTAATGCAGGAAAAGAGTCTTGTTCTCTCTTACACAGAACTTTTACTTGTACCCTTGACGACTCCTGATTTCGGTATGCCATACAATGTCATCACAATTACATGCACAGTTTTTGCTTTGTATTTTGGATCTTTGCTAAATGTTCTCTGGAGAGGAGTTGGAGAGGAGGAAAGACTTTTGAAAAACAAAGGTAAACCTTAGCTCATGACGACTCCTGATTTCAGTATGCCATACAATGTCATCACAATTACATGCACAGTTTTTGCTTTGTATTTTGGATCTTTGCTAAATGTTCTCCAGAGAGGAGTTGGAGAGGAGGAAAGACTTTTGAAAAACAAAGGTAAACCTTAGCTCTTGTATTATCTGCATCCTGGGACACAAGTAATGAAGTAATTCAATTTTGTACAACAATGAGCAATCCCCAAGCATGGTGCTATTGTAATTAACAAAGCATTCTTACCTTAACAGCCATAAAAAAGAAAGCATCCTCACCTTTTAAGATTCACTTTTCACTTTGTTCTCTCTCTGCATTAGCTTTCCAGATTGTTGCCTAATACCTTCACTGAAATTAATGATCACATGCACTTATCACAAACTAGACATGAAAAATTCATTAGCAAACTAAATAGTCTACATGATTTTTTTGTGTTCTAGTGGTCCTCTTATATGAATGTCTTTGTGTTGCTAAAGTATATTAATAGAAACATGGTATCTTATCAGAAAGGATAAGAGATTTAAACTTGTAGAACTTTGAGTGTTTGGACTTCCCAATACCCAAAGGCCCCAGTTCTCTCACAAATGACAAGATTAATAGGCAACATGCCTTATTTGTTAAACCAACTAACCTCACTAATGGGTATCCATCATATATAGACTTAAGTCTGGTGTGGAGGATTTAATCTAAATTTTGATTTGTAAGAGTAACATGTACTTTTATATCATAAATTTTAATTGTTTACAGGCCTAGTGCTATGTATTTTAGCCACTGCCTTCCCTCTCATTCTTTTGTTTAATTATTCTTATTCAGCTGCTAACGTCTTTGTTCTTCTACCTGTAGATGCCAACAAAGCAGTGTTCCTTCACCAAGTGTTATCTAAACTATATCTGCCAAGCTTAGAGGCAGACCATTGGAATCAACTATGCCCTCTCCCTTGTCATCGTCCTTTGTTAGTCTAAAATTGTTCTTAGAGTACTACTGGTTGCAGGAATTGTCGTTGCATGGCAATACTATTCATAATGATATCTTCCAACTAAGTAGTTTTACTTGTACTATAGTCTAATTGCATGTATTTTCATGTACAATACAAACCTTCCAGTGCCCAATGTGCCTTTACTTTCTGTTAATATATCATCTTGGTACTCTTATTCCACTTTTTTAAAGTGGGTTCATGATATTAGCTTTATAATTTATGTATGCATGGTTTAAAACTATTTTTCAGGATGGTAGCACAACACGGTGAAGAGTTGATGTAGTTAAGAGGAGCTTACTATCATAGAATCTGAATATCCAATGACTGAAAGTGAGTACGTAAGCCTACTTGGCCTTCTAAAATCAAGCACTTGCTCAGTCCTTCGAATACTAGAATACAAAATATGCTTATTCTCTAACTTTCCTTGAATTTTCTTTATTTTGTACAAGTATATAATTTTTCCTGTCTACTAGTTTATAGTTTGATATTTAAAATACTCTCAGTTTCCTTGGATTTTCTTTATTTTGTACAAACTTCCTGTGACAAGCTCTGTTTGGGAAAATTTATGCAAGTTTTCAAAATAAAGGGGAGTTTTGTGAAGTAATGGCATAAATTCAAGGGAGTTAGGACTTAGGAGTAAACTAGGAGTAATTTGTAGAAATTAGTTTTAGAGCATTCTAATATAAAACCTTTCTTATTAGCATGTAAATGTCCAGGTACTTTTAACATACAACATTTGCTGGTTTGTGTTAGAAGTCTTTGTATCACTTGGTTTTTTGTTTTTTATTTTCATTTTACTAACTTAACGGGAAGACAAAATCATATATCTTTAATTATGGGGGCTTTTGGAGACATTTTTGAATCTCCACTAGCACATTTCTTCCTTCATCTTTTCTTTATATTTTTCCTCTCAAGTTTCTCAATTTTTTTTCCTTTTCAACTTCTTCAGGAAGTATCCTGTCTCTGCCCCCTCTTCTCTCTGCCAACATGTTATGTGCTAGGTGAAGAAACAACCTTTCCTTCAGCTCTTGCATTTCACATACATCTGGCACAAGATACAATCATACAACTTCTCCCGTGGATATTGTGCCTTTTTTTTCCAGCAGGTTTTAAGATACCCCATCTATACAGTTGGAATATCGAACACCTCTAGTTGAGCATTCTAATCTCTGCAGTGAAATACTGGTAAAAATTGTTTTTATTCATAAATTTCTACTCAATTTGGTTCCTCAGTTCACATTTTAAGAAGTGATAATGTTATGCACTCTTAATTTAGCTATACACAATAATATCTGTAAGGATCAATTATTCTTGAATTGATTTTTTAAAAGTTTAATTAATTGAATATTATTTTAAGTATATAATGTTTTGTTTATCTATTTTTATCTTTGTATTTTTTTTTTCAATATAGTCACTTATAGAGAGTTGGAGTAGTTTTTAAAGAATCATTGAGGCCATTTGCATCAATTGCGAATAAAGGCTGCATGTTAAATAGACCAATTTGATTGATGAATTTGATTCATATTATATTTATTAGTTCTTATGGCAATTGAAATTCTATATTCATCATCTGCAAAATTTCGATATACAAAAATGACCTGTCCTTGAAATCGGAAAATGTGGTTGCTGCTGAGATGAAATTTTATATTCATCATTTGCAAAATTTCAATATATTAAAATGACATTTCCCATGAAATCGAAAAAGTGTGGTTGCCTCTACGATATGAAATTCTATAATCATTTGCAAAAATTTTGGTATACAAGAATGGTCCTGTCCCTGAAATCAGAAAGTGTGGTTGCCTCTATGAGATGAAATTCTATATTCATCATCTGCAAAATTTCGGTATGCAAGAATGATCGTGTCCTTGAAATCAGAAAAATGTGGTTGCCTCTATGAGATGAAATTCTATATTCATCATCTGCTAACACTGTTTACTTTCACAAGTACATGAACTTCAGGAGAGCTTATAATAATATCCCAGGTATTTCTATAAATGGGGAGTGGATCCAGCAACCTAAAGCAGTGAAAAATGAAGCTGCCAACTTCTTCCATAATAGATTCACTGAGCAGATGCTTTCTAGACCTACCTTGGATGGTGTTCACTTTAAATCTATTTCTCAGAGGCAAAAAGATCAGCTGACTGCCCCATTCTCTGACCAAGAGATCAAAGAAGCAATGTGGAGTTGTGGAGGGGATAAATGTCCTGGGCCTGATGGCCTTAACTTCAATTTTATTAAGGAATTCTGGGATGTGCTGAATCCAGAGTTTAGAAGATTTGTGGACGAGTTCTATGCTCATGGTACCTTTTCTATAAATTGGGAGTGGATCCAGCAACCTGAAGCAGTGAAAAATGAAGCTGCCAACTTCCTCCATAATAGATTCACTGAGCAAATGCTTTCTAGACCTACTTTGGATGGTGTTCACTTTAAATCTATTTCTCAGAGGCAAAAAGATCAGCTGACTGCCCCATTCTTTGACTAAGAGATCAAAGAAGCAGTGTGGAGTTGTGGAGGGGATAAATGTCCTGGGCCTGATGGCCTTAACTTCAATTTTATTAAGGAATTCTGGGATGTGCTGAATCCAGAGTTTAGAAGATTTGTAGACGAGTTCTATGCCCATGGTACCTTTCCTAGAGGCACCAATGCTTCCTTTGTGGCTTTAATTCCCAAAGTGTCTCAACCACAGTCCCTAAATGATTACAGGCCTATATCCTTGATAGGCTGCATGTATAAACTGATAGCTAAGCTTCTATCTAATAGATTAAGGTCTGTTATGGATGACCTCATTGATGAAAAGCAGTCGGCTTTCATCAAAGGAAGACATATCCTTCATGGTGTCTTGATCCTTAATGAGGTGGTGGAGGAAGCAACGAGAAGCAAGAAGCCAGTAATGATTTTCAAGGTGGACTTTGAAAAGGCCTATGACTCCGTGTCTTGGTCCTTCTTGGATTATATGTTGCTTAGATTGAGTTTCTGCCAAAAGTGGAGAGGATGGATATCAGCTTGTCTTCATTCAGCAACCATATCAGTTTTGATTAATGGTAGCCCATCTAAGGAGTTCAACCCCTCTAGAGGTTTGAGGCAAGGAGATCCTTTAGCCCCCTTGCTCTTCAACATAATTGGGGAAGGACTCACTGGTATGATGAGGGAAGCAGTTCAAAAAAAAATCTCTATAGAAGCTTTCTAGTTGGAAAGAAGAAGGAACCTATTAATATACTGCAGTATGCTGATGATACTGTTTTTGTGGGTGAGGTTGATTGGCAGAATGTTCATACTGTAAAGGCCCTACTTAGAGGCTTTGAATTGACTTCTGGATTGAAGATTAACTTTGCTAAAAGTCAATTCGGGATAATAGGAGGTGGAGCTAACTGGGGTTTGGAAGCAGCTAATACCCTGAACTACAGGCAAATGAACTACCCTTTTCACTATTTAGGCATTCCTATTGGTGCCAATCCTTCCAGTCTGCTGGTTTGGGAGCCTCTCATCACTAAATTCAAAGCAAAATTATCAAAATGGGCCCAGAAAGATATATCCATGGGGGGAAGGTCACACTTATTAATTCTGTTCTCAATGCCCTTCCAATCTATCTTCTGTCCTTTTTCAGGATTCCCCAAAGCATTGTCCAAAAATTAATTTCCTTACAAAGGAAATTTCTATGGGGAGGAGACAATACTCATAATAAAATTTCTTGGGTTAAATGGCTTGATATTTGTCTGCCCAAGAATGAGGGGGGATTGGGTATAAAAGATATTTCGAAATTCAATGTAGCCTTGATGGGTAGATGGATATGGGCTTTTGCAGCTGGTCAGCAGCAGCTTTGGGTAAGAGTTCTAATCTCTAAATATGGTGGATGGCCTGAGTTCCAGCATGATACAGACAAGAGGGGATTTTCTCACTGGTGGAGGGATCTTAGAAAGCTATTTCACCAGTCAGATCACAATATCTTCAAGCACCACTTGAGTTGGAAGGTTGGATGTGGGGAAAGAATCAAATTCTGGACAGACAAGTGGCTAGGGGAAGACTATACCCTTGAGTAGAAATATAATCAGTTTTTTTTTATTAGTAGGCAGCAAAATTCTCTCATCTCAGACATGGGTGAATTTAATCATGATAGCTGGGAGTGGAACCTTAGATGAAGGAGAAACTTATTTGATCTCATGAAAGTGATTTAGCTGTGCAGTTTATGGAAGAAATCTGCTCTGTCCCTATACAACGATATATCAAAGACTCTATGCTGTGGTTGGCTGAACCCCATGGCCAATATACTACTAAATCAGCATATAGCTTGTGTATTAACCCCAGTACAACAAGTGCAGATGGGAACATTTATAAGACAATTTGGAAGTTGAAAATCCCCCCTCGGGCAGTGGTGTTCTGTTGGAGGCTTCTTAAAAATAGACTTCCCACCAAGGCCAATCTTTTGAGGAGAAATATCAGTATGTAGGAAGACATTTGCCCTTTGTGTGGAAGTGTTCAGGAGGATGTGGGTCACTTATTTTTCAATTGTACCTTGACAAGAGGTTTGTGGTGGAAAGCTATGAGTTGGATCCGGGTTGTAGGCCCCCTTCCAATCACACCGAAGTGTCATTTCATTCAATTCTGTGAAGGATTTGGGGAACCTAAGAATCATAAAACAAGGTATGGGTGGTGGATTGCCTTAACTAGCTCTATATGGCAACATAGGAACCAGCTGATCTTCCAAGGAAAACCTTTTGATCCCTATAAAGTCATATGGACCATGCAATCTTTTTAGTTTGGTCCTGGATGAAGGCTAAAGAAAAAGACTTCACCTGTAGTCTCAACCACTGGTCTTCCAATATAATGACTTCCTTTGTTTAGGATGTCTTCATATTATAATTAGGTTGGGTGGTTTTTGGAGGGCAGCACTTATGTGCTTTGTAATCTCTTTTCAGTACCTCTGGTACTGGTTTGATTTTATAATATATATATATATTTTTGCCTTCAAAAAAAAAATCATCTGCTAAATTTCGGTATACAAGAATGTCCTTGACCCTAACCTTGAAATCGAAAAAGTGTGGTTGCCTCTATGAGATGGAATTCTATATTCATCATTTGCAAAATTTCGGTAGATAAGAATGACTCTGTCCCTGAAATCGAAAAAGTGTGGTTGCTTGCCTCTATGAGATGAAATTCTATATTCATTATTTGCAAAATTTCAGTATACAAGAATGGCCCTATCCCTGAAATTGGAAATGTGTGGTTGCCTCTATGACATGAAATTCTATATGCATCATCTGCAAAATTTCGGTAACCAACCCTAACAGATTCTAACCAATTCTAACAAAATATAGCTTTAAATATTAAGGAGGTGCAGTTAGTTAAAACTAACTACCATTACCACTATATTATGACAACTTATCACTAGATGGGTGATATTAGCAAAATCTAACATCCCTTACAATTAGTTTACAAAACTGTTTTCACAGTTGATTGACAACATACTCTAATACCCCCCCCCCCTTCAAACTCAAGGGGGAGAGTTTTCAGGAGAAACACTCTTCACATTGAGTCTTCATATTGAGTTTGGCTCAAATAACTTCAAATTCTGATGCAGAAAGAGGCTTAGTGAGAATATCGGCCCACTGATCTAGAGCTGAAACATGGGCAATCGTAAGCTGCTTGACTAGAATCTCCTCTCTTATAAAAAAAGACATCAATTTTCATGTGTTTGGTGCGATTGTGAAAAATTGGATTAGGTGCAATAAAAATTGCACTCTGAGTATCACAAAAAATAATAGGAGTGGTGAATGATACTTACAATTTTGTTAGCAAAGTATGAATCCAAGTTAATTTAGTGGAAGTATGAGCTATATTGCAATACTTAGCTTTTCTACTAGACCTAACAATGACTTTCTGCTTTCGAGACCACGAAGAAATTAAGTTTGGACCAAGGAAAATAGCAATCCCTGAGGTAGAGTGTCTGTCATCCACATTAGATGCCTAGTCAACATCACAGAAAGCTCGAATAGCTAAGGGTTTTGTAACAAATGTAGGTTAAAAAAGCAAACCATGAAACAAAGTGCCCTTCAGATACCTTAATATCCTTTTTGTCACTTTCCAGTGAGAATTCAAAGGAGCAGCCATAAATTGGCAAACTTTGTTGACAACAAAACTAATCTCAGGTCTAGTAAGGGTAGCATATTGTATTGCACCAACTACAGACTTGTATAAGGTTGGATCATGAAAGGCATCAGCACCATGTCAAGACAACTTGCAGTTGGATACCATTGGAGAAGAAATAGAGTGAGCTTCAGCCATGTTAGTGTTGTGAAGAAAATCTCTTATGTATTTGCTCTGAGTCATAAGGATAGAATTGTCGAGCAGATACTTGATTTCTAGACCCAAGAAATAGAGTGAGCTTCAGCCATGTTAGTGTTGTATCAGTGAAGTTGAACTACCTGTTAGAATAATATCATCTACATAGACTAAGAGATAAACAACATGCATTTGTTGGCAAAAAAATGAATAAGATGAATCACTTTTGCTCCCAATAAAACCAAACTACAATAGAGTAGATTTTAGCTTGTCAAACCACTGCCTTGGAGCCTGTTTTAAGCCATAAATGGCTTTGTTGAGTTTGCAAACCAATGACTTATCTGCAACTTCAAAACTAAGAGGCTGAGTCATGAAAACAGTTTCTTCAAGTGACCCATTCAGAAAAGCATTATTTACATCAAGTTGAAATAATTTCCACCCATGAGACAAAGCTAGAGTAAGAATGATCCGAATAGTAACAGGTTTGATCACAGGAGAAAAGATTTCATGAAAATCCAAATCATGAACTTGATGAAATCTCTTGGCTACCAATCGAGCTTTGAACCTGTTAATGGAACCATTAACATTTTCCTTTACCCTGAAAATCCATTTACAGCCAATAGCTTGCCTATTAGGAGGTAATGGTACCAAGTCCCAAGTGGGAGAATGTAATAATTTTGGTCTTAACATTTTGAAAAATGAAAGACTCCATCAGTTTTGGAATTGAGAAACCAATTTGAATGGCTACTAATGAGTGGTAATGACCACTAATGAGTGATAAGGGCTATTAAATACATACTTGATGGTAGAATGCCTAGCACATGTATTTGGTCCCTGAGTTCATCTCTTCCAATTCATCTGATACACCATCTCACCATCTAGAGAGAGAAAGAGAGAGAGCTTAGAAGGACCAAAACAAGACAACTATTTCATGGCAATGACTGGAGGTATGATTTGATTTTTGTTTTTCTGTAACATCACATGTTAAAAAGTTTAGTATAACAAAAATAACTCAAATGGTTAAACAGGGAAGTAAGTCATCCACTTTGACTCAATTACCCAAACATTATATATTAATTTAGTTTTGAATCTAATATTAATAATATTATTTTCTTTCATCAATTTAATAAAATTAGTTTTGTAGAAGGATGTTTTTTTATCAATTTATTAGTTTGAAAAATGCTATAACAGACAAGGGCTTAGCCAAGAAAGTGACCCACCCAATTAAATTGTGACATCTGTCATTTAACTGTTAATTAGTTTTAACTTTTCTAAATATTTTTTCTTCCAAATTTATCCTTTTTACTTTGCACAAAGTCACAAACACCGTGCTTGCAGTAGATGTTCTTTCCAAGCTTTAACATGTCTTAGATCCCTTCATTACTATGCAGCGAGAGCATTATGTGACCAGCACCGAGTGCTATGACAGAAGCAAATACAACGACCTCAATATCATGATGCAACGTTGCAATAGATCGACTTGTTGCGATGCAGCCTTGTCAACGGTTTGACTGGAATGCAGTCAGTTATGAGAGAACAAAAAAAATCCATTGAGGCACTCTCCGTCTTCAACGGCCAACATCACGATATTGTTGAAATGCAGATCACCAGCGGGGAAGAAGAATCAAATTGGCCAAATAAAAGGGGGAAAACTTTATGAAAACCAAAAAACGGTCAATAAGGATTTCAAGATTTTGGTGAGATTGCGCCAGTTGTAGGGTGGGTGGAGGGGTGAGGCCAAAGGTGAAGAAATGCCAAATTTGGAAAAAGAAAGACATTTTACAAGTTAAAAATAATTAAAATTTGATAGACATATATCACATTTTGAAATGGGTCGTTCACTTTTTTCGAAGTAACTCTTTTTTTACATGCCGAAGACGATACATATTGAGGCGTGGGGAATACTTTTTTTTTCTTATATTGGACAGCTTTAAGAGTTTTCAGCTACTTCCTTTGTTTCTTTCTAATTATAAATTTTTTTAAAAAAATTATTTTTATTTATCTATTGTTGGTAAATTTTAAGATTATATTCGTTATTTTTTATCAATTATGTTCTTACTTATCTTCTAATCTTTAATTAATTAATTTACACATATTTATTGTGAAGTGGAAAGAAAAATGAATAAAATAGAAAATCCTATAATTACTCTTTTTATAATTAAAGAAATTATATTTCTTAATTTTTTTTCATGACAACTTAAAAGACACATGAAAAGTAATGGAGGGAGTGTCATGTACTAATGTTTAGTCATTTTTAGTGTCACACGTGTCTTTTTCTGTAGCCTTCTCCCGTCTTGAAGTCTACTTTCATTTCTTCCATTTTCACCAACTTGCTTTTTTTGTTTGGTTTCTTTCTTCTTCATTTTTGTGGTTTGTGTCTTGTATCCTCACTTCCAGTTTTTGCTTTTATTTTTTGTTGAGTTTCCAGCTACTAAGTTTTTCATTTTGTGATTTTGTTTTTGTTTCGTTCATACTTGCAGGAGAAAACCCATCTCTTCCTTCTCGAGTTTTCTTCAACTTGGTGGTAGTGCAACGTAACGACGAAGAAGCATCCAGCAGGTAAGGTTTTTTTTTTTTGCTTTGTTGTTATGTATGTTTGCTTCCTTTTGGTAGTAACATTGATCTAGCCTATTGAATGTTATTTTCCTATTGAATGCTTTTTTCTTCATTATTTTGTTGGTTTTGTTGTTCCAAGTTACTCCATGGTTTTGCGACCTCTCCCATGAGGAAGTATCCAACATACTGACATTGACTCATATCTGCACATCAGCAAAGGTTTGTAACTTTCAATCTTCATAGATACTTGAGATTCAACATTTTTATCCCTAAAGTTTCAATTTTTTTGCAACAAGCAAAAAAAACTGAAATAGATTCACGGGTAGTTGAGATTCAACATTTTTATCCTTAAATCTCAATTTTTTTTAAAACAAGAGCAGAAAATTAGTTGTTGCTTTGTTCAATGGGGAAAAAAATGAAGTTTTGAACAAACACATGTCTTCTTTTTACTCTCTCTTAATTTTTGTTATTTTTTTGTTTTGATTAATTATTGTTATTATTATTATTAATCTCCATTCCTTTCTCAAGACCTCACTCTTCCATTCCACCCCTCCCCTGCAACGTAAACACCACAATCATTGGGACTCCGTTAGTTTCTCTCAATCCCCTTCGCTTTATCTTTTCGTCATTTGATTCAACAACTTCTCTTGATTTATATCAATTTTTGTCTCTTTTAATTAGTGGGTCTCACCACCCCAAATTTGTGTTTCTTTTTTATTTTGTATCCATTTTTTGCAATTTGAGAACTTTTTGTGTAATTCAACAATGTTATTTTTATTAAATTAATGAGAAGGTGTGGGGGTTCGATGTAATTTGTTTATGTGAAAAGTGTTGTTTACATGTTTTGTTGCTGAGAACTATTTAATTGCAGAGAAGGAGCAACCATACGTCCAAAAGGTTTAGAAGGGTGCAAGCAAAACACAGAGTAATGGACAGTATCAATGAATATGCAGAATCCCTCTTTCAGGTTCATGATGCCTTTCTCAATTATTATTATTATTATTTGTCTTTCTTCTTTGCAATTTTGCTTCTTTGTTGTGACTTTCTTTTGCATCATTTTTGTCTCGAACCTTTGTGGTGAAACACATTTTTTAGTAACACGGTGACTGATATTGATTGTAATATGTGTAATGTTCTTGAAAAATGATCATTTTTGTCTTTAGGGGTCTAGTTTTATGGATAAGTTTTGTGAATATGAATAACTTCTTACTATTTTGTGTGTTGCTCTTAACTTTGAGAATGTATATGTACTGAGTGTGTCGCATGCAAATTTAGGGAGTGCCACATACTAATGTTTAGCCATTTTTAGTGAATTCCTTTTTAAATGAAAAGAGGGCAGTTGATGAATCAATATAACAGTTAGTACAATATGTGGATAATTAATGCATTTAATGATTAATGTTCAACATCGAATGTATTTAATGTTGAGCGTTAAATACGTGAAAATGCGTTAAATGTATTTTGAAATTAATTTTCAGAAAGCAATTAATTCTTGAAATTAATGCTTTTCAATCCCTAATGTATACAATCGTCTAGAAATTCTTGAAATGCGTTTAATTTTTAAATTGGTCCTTTCGCGTGATATGCTCCAAATTACAACAGGACAAAAATAAAATAACTTTTTTGGTGCGTAAAAAATATATTTGTAAACTTGAAAGAGATGTTATAATTTTTATTAATGCGTCGTTAATATATTAGTTCCTAAAGTATTAAAAATGGTCTCTCCCAATTATTGATTTTCTCTTTCAAATTAATCCCTCAACGTTAATTAAAGATATCAATATAGAGAATAAGGTTATATTTGAAAAAATATTTTAGTTAGATTCTAACTTGTTTATCTATTTAGTAAATAATTTGTTTAATAATTTCTAATATTTTTTGAAATATTATTTAAAATAATGTTTTTAAAAACTCCCGCTTCTAGCTTTTAACTTTATATTTTTTTATCATTAATAGATTTTATTATTTTTTAGTTATTTTAAATTTTTTATTTCAACAACTAATTTTATCAAATACTTATAATTTAATAAATTATAGTTTTTCAGTTTCTAATTACCAACTTTCACCTAATTTTATCTATCATAATCTAAATTGATGAATTTTCAATACATTATATCAGGGATTATTTGTATAATTTTATTATTTTAAGAACTATTTAAGAAAGAGGATGATACTTGATTTATTCTTGTTAGGTTTATCAATTTATGTGGTGTGTGCGTTGCATTATAAAAGCCAAAATACCCAACATTATTATTCTCAATCCAATATGTTAGGAAGACTAGTAAAAAACACGTGTGACAACGTACAAACGATATTTTTAAATTACGATAATTATATGTAAGAAGCTTTCATCTACTTGATTAAGAAGTGACCAGATTCTTCCAAAGTTGCCTAATTATTTGATCTTGTTACTTGGTATTGTATATTCTTCATCTGTGATCATATTTTAATCTCAAAAAAATGTAATCTTGATTATTTTTCTCCCCGGTGATTAGGAAGAGAAATCCCAATCATCAGGGTGCGTTTTTTTCCAATTGGTGTGAAAAGCAGTGATTGTTGTTGTAGCTAGTAAAAAATCATTCACGACAATATAAACAAACACACAAATTTATGTCAATGTCACAAGACCCAGTTGCCTTTGTTGATCTGTAATGTACTTTGCAATGAGCGTTGCAAGGATCATTTTCTAGGTCACAATAATCATTACGCAATATTAAATTCTCACAATGTACATGTTCAGGTACCACCGCCATGTGCACTTGATTTCCTACACCATACAATATATTCAGTCACATACATAAATTAATCTAGTGAAAAATCACTGCATATATACAACTCAGAACTGAATATCTTAAATTTGTGTGAAGTATTGCTTACCAGAATCAATGAGGAGAAGAAGCAGTAGGACAGAGAAATAAAAAGGAATTTTCATTTTCTTGATTTAGAAAACAGTGTTCGCTTAGCTTTCGATAGTGAGTAGTGACGCGTATGAGGTACATGAATAAATAGAAATGCAATCATATCATACAATTAATTATATTAGATATAAAAATTAATTAGGGGTACTCTGGTACTTTTACCTGAGTGTTGACATAAATGAATAAGTTTCCTTTTGCCTTGTAAAATAAAAGGTTATTAAAATGAGTATATATTTTAATTAAATTAATCATCGCTTAAATTATTAGTTTTTAAATATATTTTGATTTTATATAATATATTAATCAATTTATTAGATTTCATGGAGTGTTTTTTTCTTAATTATGGTTTTTTTAAATGGTATTTTTTAGTTTATAATCATAATTTTATAATAATTATGATAAATATGTATTATAACGTCAATAATAAATTGTCGTGTTACTTTAAATGCTAACGTAGTAAATAATCGAGAAATTTACCGTAATGATTAATATTTTTTTTATCATTATTTTATAATAATGATTAAAACATAAGAATGATCTCTTAATTTATTTTTTTATTTTTAAATTTATCTCCTAAAAATTAAAATGGATGGTAGACTTTTGGTCCAAAACTGCATAAAATAAACCGAACTCCAATAAGGCTATTGCTATTTACATTCCCCTCTATAGTAGTGTACTCCCCCGGCCCTTTTCATTTTTTATCCCCAAACTGCCCGCCAAAATTAAATTATGTGCATCTAACCTTTAAAAGACACTGATCAAAGCAAAAATTTTAAAACTCAAGGAATCAAATTGAAAAAATATATAAATAAAACCAAAATTATACTTTTTTAAGAAAACTTAATTATACTTTATCATTATAAAATTATTTATTTATATAAAATTATATAAATAACATAATTTTTCTTCTTTCTTACAAATAAATCGTTGTTGTTGTGAAGAAAGAAGATCAGCGATTTGAAAAAATAAGTGAGTAACTGTGCTTAGACAAACTAAAACAAATATGTTGTAATGTCAAATTAATTTTAATAAAAATGTATATTTATTATTATTCTTTTTAAGTTTAAAATTATGTTTTTTAAATAATAAAAATATTACCCACATTGTTCTTATCGATTTTGACAGAACTTTGTAACAAAAATTCTTCTCCTTATACTCCGCCCAGTACGATTGTGAGGGTGTACTTGTGAGGACACTTCAACGTTTAAGTTAGCAGGTATAGAGGTAAGAGCACATATCCTAAGGAGGTTGTATTAGAGTTAGTTTACTTGAACCTTGATAATTCATTTTTTAGAGGTGAAATTGAATGATATATATGATCTCAGTTTCCCTCTCAAGATAATGTAAATAGAAAAAATATGATTTTATCTTATCGTTCATCTAATAATAGATAATATTAGATTTTAGGAGATATTTTTATCTTTCTGGTAGATAATGTAAATAGGAAAATATTTGATTTCATCTTATATTTCCTCTAATAATAGATAATATATGTTTTAGGAGATATCTCCATCTTTCTAGTAAAAGATAGAGTTTCCTTCTTACCTTAATTATATCTGTCAAATTTTATGTATCTCGCTTAAGCTACTCGGTTGGCCATAGAGTATGGAGGCTTGTTGAGTCCACATAGTACGTACATCTGACTATGAGAACTTTGTAGAAAATTTTAAGTCCTCTATTCTCATGTCGCTATCAACCAGTCGAATTTGAGTACACATATTGATCTTATAATAGTCAAGTCTAAGAGGGATCCTAATTTCCTATGAGCCAAGTATTACCTTAATTTTAAAGGAAAATGAACGAGATAGTTATCTTCTATTAAATTCATTTGATTGAATATTTGAAGAGACATGTTATCAACGTTACTTTTTAAGTTTTAAATTATATTTTTTAAATAATAAAAATATTACCCACGCATAATTTGTTTGTGCATCACAGGTGATGTGTGTACTAGTTTTTTCTTTTTATAAAAGAAATCCCACTTTTTGTTAAACAAAACTTTGGTTCTGATTATAGTTATTTTATATAAGCGTGCACTCTCATTTAACTTCAAAATTATATTTAAAAAAATTATTTTATTTTCTTAAATAAATATTTGTTGAAAAAAATTGAGTCCTATTGGTGCAAAATATCACTGAATTTAATAAATAGTTATAAGTAGACTTATTCCCTTAAAATGAATCTCCTTAATGCTAAAGGAGTTAATTCCACAGCAAATATCTTGACCTTGACAACCTTTACAGATTCTTTTGTTGGTAGACAATCTTTTTTTTTTTTGACAAAAATATAATGCACCTTTTTTGGTCAGTAAATAATCTAGATTTAAGTAATCATTGATTGGCTTATCGATTTATATATGTAGCTCGTGCATGGCATAAAATAAGCCAAAATACCTAACAAACTTAATAGAATAAGTTGTGCATGAAGACTAATTAATTAACGAACGAGTGTGACAACGTACGAACGGCATTTTTAAATTATGAGAATTGTAGTTAACGAAGCTTTCACATATAGAAGTGGGTACAGTTTCAATTCTTCCAAAAAGTTGCCAAAAGCTGGTTCACCTACTTGATTAAGAAGCTGTGACCATTCATGCATGATGATTGTACAGATGGTTGACCATGATTATATATAATCCTTCTCAATCCGTGAATGAATTCAACTCAGCAATTGATAATGACCAGTCATTATTGGTAAGTGGTAACACGAACCATATATATATATACACACATGTTGAGCAAAAGGGCTAACCACTGGCAATTTACAAGTCATATTAGAAAAGGCAATGCCACGATGTTGGTGCTAAGATTCTGGACATAAATTAGAATTTAGTTAGAACTACATGTATGTTATGCTTCTCCCCTAGCAAATCAATATCATGTGTTTAGGAATGGTTATTTAGCTAGGTTTCCATCAGATAAGGACAAGCATATAACACTAATAAACAAGATTTCATGCAAAGCAAATTGTTGCACCTTCCAGGACCAAATAAATGCCCTAGTTTAGTTGAACAAAACGTCAAACCGATTGGCCTCTGTTATTATAAATTTTTTAAAGGGAAAGGATATCAAGAGTTTTTTTTTCTTCTTTATTTTTTCTTTTATGTATCATTTATAATACATCATGCATGAAAAAGTAACAATTTTCCTTTCTCTATTTTTTTTTTAAGAAATTCAAACCTGACTGGTTCGGGTGAAGATAAGACAATAATACCAAACTCGTGAGTATTTTAATGTTTACGTGAAATATAAAAAAATATAAATTATATAAGAGTTTTTTTATAATTAATTGAAATAAAATATAAATTTATAAATTAAAATATTTAAAATTAAAATCATGTATGATTAAACTTAAAAGAATAAAGTTAAAAATGACTTGTTATTTTTCGAAGAACAATAAACTAAATTTTTTAATTACTTTTTGAAAGAGTGAAATATTATTCATATAAAAGAATAAATTACTAAATTTCAACTGCACTTAAGCAATTAATTATATATTTGAAAAGTAAAGCCAATCTTAAATAAGTTATATTATTTTGCATTAATTTTTTGAATTAGAGAATATTTATAATAATGTGTGTGACGAGTTTATTTTGGTAGCTTCTTACTTATTTTTATAAATTATTTTTTAACTAGCTTATAATTTATAAACTTCTAGTTGCTGTTGTTTTTTGTTTTTTTATCTCTCTAACATACTTGAAATTATTTTTTTACTTTAATTTTTATTTTATATTTATATCATTTTACATTATTAATTAAATTTAAAAAAAAACAGCAATATTTCATTGACAGATAGCTAGGCACACAAGACGTGTTCCCAGCCTAAAACACAGCACAAGATACGTCAGTATTTAGTAATTCTATTAGAAGTTATCCCGGGCTAAGAAACTATAACATAAGATTTTTCACACACAATTCCTGGTATGAGGAAAAGACTATACCCCAGCCATATAATAATCCTCATCACCCTCCCAACACCAGAAACACAACAAAACAATTAAAAATAATGTGTCAATTACATAGCAATCACAGTAGAATCTTTTTCATTCTCAAAATGTACGTGCGATTAATACCTTTACAATATTGGAGAAAAATGTTAACAAAAGAGCTATTTTTCATGATCTATATAAAAAATAAATAAAAATTGTGTGCACCATTAATTTATGACAGAGAGATTTTATATTATTGTTCATGATCTGCCAAAATATTGGTACAACAGAAATAGAAGTAAGAAGTCCCTACAATATTATTAAATAAATCAGTAGGTGCGTAGACTGTTGTTGGATTGTGTTTTTAATCCCAATGAATGATACAAATCAGGACTTGTTTTCGTGTGCGAAGTTTAGGACACGGGTCATCATTTTGCAGAGATTAGGTCAACTATTCAGACGATATGATGTATAAAATAGCAAAATGTACAACAAGAAGGGTACAATATCTTGTGCCGTCTATAACCACTTGCATCAGGAAAATGAGTTAAGCCAAGAAGATACCCACTCAATCTTGTGGGCATGTGGCACCCCACTTTCATCAAATTAACTTCAAATAGGCTGGTATGAATTCAGATTGATGTAAAAATTTGATGTTCTTTTATTACATGAGAACTTAATCTAATTTTGATTATTTATATTAAATTTTTAAAAGCTTCATAATAATAACATCATAAATTGGAAGTATAAGTGTCAAAATATTATAGTGTCACGTTAACAATTTAACATACATTTTCTAATAACATGTATTTTTTATTAGAAATGATTTTATTTAAGTTGAATAAAATTATTATGGATAATAAAAAAATTAAATATTTAATATAAATATATACTTAGTCAATAGAAAAATCAAAATTACGAATTAAGTAACATACAGAAATCAAATTTATATTTTAATAAAAAAATTTAATATTTAAAATACAAAAAAGACCTTAGGACGAATGACGATCTCTTATTGAAACATGTCTTCATACCCCTTAAGCAACTTATAGGTTCAAATTGTGCATTATCATTTACAATATAAGAATAGATGAAAGAATATAATTAATATTTAAATAAAATTAAAAGCTAGACTAAACTTAAATAAATAAAAATTTTAATTTCTATGATGGTGTAAAATAATTTTATATCGTCATTTAATTATAAATCATCGTTTAAACTATTTTAAGATAATTAGTTTAGAAATCAACAAATTTATCATATATGATAGATTCTGATTAGATAATTGTGTAAACAATTTTATACGGTCAGTACATAAACTTTCTTCTCAAATAAAAAAACACTTATTATTTGTTTATTTTTCTTTCTCCGATTTCCTTTTTTCTTACTTCTAATTAGAGAACAAACCTTTAACTTTTAATTCTTGGTAATTGCAATCAAGGTTGACTCAAATGTAAAGTAATTAAAGTTTAGGATTTAGGCCCCATAACAAAAAAAAGTTGTTATTAGTTTCTTAAAGTTAAAAAGTCACATATATCAACAACAAAATCTCATATATAGCTCTTTTTAAAATAAATAAGTCTCTCTCAAACTTCACTTTAGACCTTTTCTACTATTGGACCGGCTGTCATGGCAATTGTTGTTAGATTATTGGTAATTGCAATTTTCTTGCTTAAATTTTGTGAGTCCTTAAGGATGTGTTTATCATTGGATATTATTTTATTGGAAAGTTTAAAAAATTGGACATTTTTTTATGCCCAACAATCATGAATGTTAGGAATTATGATTTTTATAAATGATTAAAATATGTTTAGTTGATCACAAATATTCTAAGAATATTTAGATTTAAATATATTTTAATCACTTAAATGTGAGTCTTTTTTTTAGTCCTCCAAATTTAAAGTTACTTTTTTTAGTCCTTCGAATCCTCAAAATACTTTTTTTAGTCTTTCTACAAAGTTAGTCAAACAGAAAATAAAAAATTTACAATTTTTGACATTTTTTATTGCTCGAAATTGATTTTTTATTTTATATTTTAAAATATGATTTTCTCATGAATTGAAACTATCAGAATCAAGCCAAGAAAACAAAAATAAAGTAGTTTTAAAGCAGTTAATGGGTTTTTAATTTTTTTATCAACTTGATTATGACAGATTTTAATCGCAATAAGCATACTTTAAAATAGAAAATAAAAAAAATCAAATTTTAGTGGTTAAAAGTTATCATCAATTACGAATCTCGTAATTCATGTTTGGCTCGCATTATGGGAAGAACTAAAAAAAAAACATTTTGTGGATTTCATTAAACAAAGCAATTTTGTATTTGGAAAACTAAAAAGAGCATTTTGAGAATTTCAAAAATTGAAAAAAAAATTGAATTTGGAGAACTAAAAAAATACTCAAACTTGAATGACTAAACAATATTTAAGCCGAATACTTATATGTTTCTTGGGAATAAAAAAATTTCACATTTAGTTTTACTATAACTTTTTCAAAAACTTTAATTATTTATCATATTAAATAATCTAATATCAAAGAGTAACATAATATTTTTTATCACAATATAACTTTTTCTCAACTCGAAAAAGTTAGATTCTTCACACCACCCCACACAAGAACAATTTTGTGAGAAACATGAGTAAATTAAACATTCTTAACTTTGGATTCTTGGAAAAGTAAAAATATTCTTTGTACGAAACACCCAAAAATACTTTGATTGTGTTTGTTCTAGTTTTAATTTTTTAAATTAATATGGTATTACATTATAAATTATTTTTTTCTTTTTTCTTTTATAAAAACATTAAAAAATACATTTTATGTCTATTTTTTTCCATTAGGGATCTACTTCAGGAAAAAGCTATTTGCGTTTCTAACTAAATTAATTTCAAGTGCCAAGAAGTGAACGAACAAGGTGTACAACAGGACATATTGGTGCTTTTGAAGGGTGTTAGTATGGTCCATTCAGGCTTGTTGTTATCACAATTGTGGTGGGTGTAAGTGGATCCAACTGGTAACTTTGATGGATGTTCTGGCGTGTAGGATATATAGGAATTCATTTTACTTTTGAAAGTGCTTCAAACTACAAAAGATTTGAATAATTGATGTTGATTGCATAAAGTTTATTTAATTTCATATCGTAATATTCCTTTAATTTTGACTTTTGTAGTTTGTGATCATGAATATCAAAAAAAATATATCCAATAACAAAAATAAATAAAATAACAAAAAAATGCATTTTAGAATTCATTGAGGGTCCTCATGCTTATTATATACATACATACATACATATATATATATATATATATATATATATAAATCACATGTTTTCCTGTTTAAAATAATTACTTAAAATCGAATAGTGTTAACGTAAAATATTAAAGAAAAATAAATAATCAAATGATATATCTTAATAGAGTGAATATTAACAATGTAATATTGACATGTCTCCCATACTTAAAAACTCAAAACTTATTGTTGGATATTTTAATTTTTGAATCAAACAATTGGATAATTTTCACTTTTTTTCTTTTTTATTCTTTCTTTTCCAATTTTGACTTTGATTCTTCTCTCTGACTTGACTTAACGGTCAATCATCATGGTTATCCTTTGTGTTTTCGTAACCATCAAGAGTTCATCCTCAACCATCATGGATTGTCACCAACGACACTATTATAATAATCATGCGTGATAAATTCATCACCATCATAATTGACACCTTCCATTGTGCACTATCGATCAATCTCCTCTCACCTCCATCTCGCGGCATCGTCACTGTTGTGTATGATAATCTATTTCTTTTGATTCTTCGTGCGAGCAAACATTACTGTAACACTCACGATCTCCCATGGCCACTGCAAGTGTAGTCCTACAGAGTATTAACTCTTCATCAAATGCTTCCTAAAAACCTTACAAAATAGTTTACAAACTACACTAATTTGATATATAATTTTATGAAACCACCTAATTTAGTAAAAAATATAGTAATTACTTGCATCTATTCAAAATTATTGAGGGTCCTAATTCATTTTTTACTCAAGAAGGACCTTACACCATTGTGTTAAGTCTGATTTATATATGTTACTCCCTCTAGGCTTTGTAGTTTGAAAATTATTTTGTAAATATATTACTAGAGCTAATACAAAATAATAACAAATCAAGAAAAAATTTACAAGTCATTTTATAAAAAAAATTTACAAGAAATAAAATTATTTCCGATAAAAGATATACATGGTTTAGAAAAAAAACATATTTTAACAATGTTTTTAATAGAACTTAAATTTGGTTACTGAAATTTAACCATTTTTTTCATTTTCATTCCTACAATTTTTTCTTTGTCCTTACCAAATGTGTTTATCTTTTATTTTGTTTTTAAAGTATTTTAAATAACACTTTAAATGGTAAATAAATACTTTGAACAGTAAAAAAATATTATTTAAAAAACTTAAAAAACAAGAAATAAAATAAATACATTTTACAAAAACTAAAATGATTTCCATTTTAAAAATATAAAAATGAAAAAAAATTTAAATATTTTTAAGCCTTTTATTTAGTATAATGCAAGACCAAAACATTCTGTAAGATAAAACAGAGCGCGCGGGTAATGGAGACGCGACAAAAGAGCGCGTGAAAGCAGGTGGGTTGCAATGACATAGGAAGAAGAAAAAAGAAGGAAGTGAAGGAAAATTATTCTTTCCTCCTTCACTACTCCTTCCTTCCCTTCCCTCTCATCTCTTCTTTTCTCTTCTCTTCTCTTCTTTCTTATCATTTTGTCTCTATTCCTTCTCTCTTTCTCCTGCAACAACAACCATCTAAGGTTCGTTTTCCGATTTCCAATTTCGCTCTTCTCTTCTCTCTCACTTTCTCTCTTTCACTTTTTCCAAACCCTTTCATCATTTCTTCTTCTTCCTCATAACGCTGCTGCTTCACTTCTCCCACTTTAGGTTTCGAACGAATTGATACTACTCTCTCTGTCTCCCTTTTTCCATTGCGTTTGTTTCCGTTTCCTTCTTCTCCCATTGCGTGTGCTTTGTCAATTTGAGTTGTGCAAAGCTTCAATTAGGGTTCCTGCTGTTGCTGCTCTCGCTGATTGTCAATTCGGATTCGTGCTCCGTGGCTTCCGATTGCTTGCGGATTTGTGATTGGAGTTTTTGGTGTGTTGAATTGCTAGGGTGTTTTGGGAATTGGGGATTTTGTGTTTCGGTCGAGTTGGGTGTCGTGGATGCATTGTATGAATAGTGTCGAATTTGAAAATGGTTGAGAGATTGAGTGGCTCTGTTGTAAACTGTGGACTTTTTTTTATGGTTTTGTTTTTGGTGTTTTTGCTCATGTGTCTGCATTTTTTATTAACTGCTGCAGGGATTTCGGGATGCGTTTCTGCGGTCTGTTGATTGTGTTGGTTTGTTGAGTGTGGCGTTAACGTAATTTGGTTTTGAGTGAAGATGATTTTGTGATGTGGTTGAGTGAGTGGTTTTTGTAGTGGAAGGTTTGTTACTTTTGTTGTTGTTGTTGTTGTTGTGTTGGTTTATTTTGTTGAAGAGTTCGGAACATAGTCGGCGGACGAGAAAAATTGGAATTTTTGGATGGGTAATAAACTTGGGAGGAGGAGACAAGTGGTAGATGAGAAATATACGAGGCCGCAAGGGTTGTATAATCATAAAGATGTGGATCACAAGAAGCTGAGGAAGCTAATACTAGAATCGAAGTTAGCACCTTGCTATCCCGGAGATGAAGAAACCGCATACGATCGTGAAGAGTGCCCGATTTGCTTTCTGGTATGGTTTCTATCGCATGCCTTTAATATTTGTTTCTCTCTACTTATCCTGTTACTCTAGCTTTTTAGAAAAAAAAAAGAAAAAGAAAAAAGAAGCAAATATGTCAATTCAACTGTTCACACTTATTTCAAACTGCAAATTTGGCCTCCTGAATACCTTGGTTGGATTCAATGATTTATTAATTGACATCTTTGATATTGAAACAAACTGATAGAGAATCTTTCTGGACTGTTTTTACTTCTCCTTAAAGTCTATTTCAAATTGTGAACTTCACATGTGGATTTTCTAATCATTCCATTGTGTTTTGTTTTTTTTTTTTTTTGCCTGAGTTTAGTATTATCCAAGTCTAAACCGATCAAGATGTTGCACAAAGAGCATTTGTACAGGTAATTATATTATATGGTTATCTTCAGTGGGTATATATTCTGTCATTAGCATTTGTATGCAGCCTGATTATTTTCTTTTTATCAGAGTGCTTTTTGCAGATGAAAGTTCCAAATTCAACCCGGCCTACACAGTATCCTGCATTACTAGTTGGTTGTCTTCAATACATTGAATACATATCTCATAGTTGTCAGTCTCGCAACTTCAATCTTTTGTTGCTTTAATTTTAGAATAATTGTCTGCCTTAACGACTTAAGATGTCCCTTCTGCAAAACGGCAAATTATGCTGTGGAGTATCGCGGTGTGAAATCTAAAGAAGAGAAGGGATTGGAACAGATTGTAAGTGGTTACCTAACATGATTATTGGGTTTAGGAATGCATTTTCAGAAATATTTTCACAACGAATCAGGTTCATGTGCATACTCATAATTATTCAGGAAGAGCAACGTGTTATAGAGGCAAAAATTAGGATGCGGCAGCAGGAACTTCAGGATGAAGAGGAAAGAATGCACAAAAGACTGGAAATGAGCTCCTCGAATGTGAATGTGGCAGTTGCAGATGTTGAATACAGTTCAAATGCAGGTAATCTTTCAACACAGTTCTGGATTTCATCTGTATATGTGTATGTGATTAATCCTAGTTGTATGAATTATTCTTTTATTTCAATCTTGTAGTGTCTTCATCTTCAGTTTCTGTTGTTGAAAATGATGAAATTGTTTCTTCTCAAGACTCATGTGCCACATCAGTGGTTAGAGCAAATGCAACCACTAGGACCAATAGGTATGCTAGCCTTCATTGCCTTTTTTTTCTTCCCAATTTCTTAAAATTTTCTTATTATGTCTCTTAGCATATCTGCATCCAATGCTTTCTCACTGACTTAGGGTATTAAATATTTAGAAATCAACAACTGGAAGAAAATGAGTTGTCATTTCTAATTGCTGAAAAGTTGTATGGGGATTTAACATTGCTTCATACTGACTATAATCCCTTTGTGTCTTATATTTTCCCATGAATATTGCACCAGTTGGATTATACTATTTTCATCCAATATTGAGTTCATTAAGAATGAGAGAGAATAATCTTCTCAGTCTTGTGTGAATTGAGCCAGTAATCTGTGATCCTGTGCCTATAGTTGGTCGGTGATTTAGACCAAATGATCGATAAGGTTATGAGGAGCATACCTATTCTTCATCTGGACTCACTATAATTATGACTTGACTAAATTTAATCATGTAAAGGGTATATAAGTTCATATGTAAGCTGAATTCAAACCATAAACTAATGGAACACTAGTTGTTGCTTGGGTCTACAAATTAGTATTGTTAGTACCCTGATTGACTATCGTTTGCATTAAAATTAACTCCTAATCACTCCCTGAAAGATGATGAGTTCGGGAAATTCATTGAACATTTTAAGCTTTTGTTTTCATTTAAATCCCCCTATAAGATAAGCAGTAGCACTTGATCATATTAGAACGTGAAGAGGGAAACTGAACGATCTTGAGTTATATTGTGACGATTGTTAAGTGATAGTCTTATTGAATAAGAAAGGCAATAGATCTTTAATTTTTTTTTTTTATCATAATTGAAAGGAAATATTCTCAAGTTTTCTTCAGTGTTACTGTTCAACAGTTCTAATCCAGCATCAGGAAATCTGCCTGCTTCTATGAGCTCTGCAGAATAAATGATAATTAAATTCAGCAGCTTCAAACTAGTTTTACTCCAACTAGAGTTTATGTAATTTTTTTGTTGATGGTTGTTTAATTTTGTACTTGCTTATCTTCTGAAGTAGATCAAGAGGGAAATTGGTGTTATAAGTTAGTTATTATTTGATTCCTTGGTTTTGATTCAGTAGCTCTTCTTGAGCCAGTGCTACTATGCTAGTCTTAAAGTTTTGATTCAATGGATGAATATGGTTAGACGTGCAAGAAAGGATGAGTTGCATAACTGGACAAATGTTACCAGTGATTAGCTTTTTTAAAGGAGGATTCAAAATGCAGACCAATATGTGGCAAATCCAAGATTCATTTATTTTTTATTAGAACTTAACCAGCTTAGAGTGATGCTTTTATTTGTGAATATACTTGTGAGTTTAGAGGATTTGCCTTGCTTTTTATGTAAGAGATTATAAAAGCTCCTTCAACTTCAATATCCCAGTTCAAAGGAGAAAACAAATTTACAGGAAAAGATAGCTAAACCTATGCCTTGTTTCTTCTATTTATTGCTGCTCATGTATGCATAATTTGAATTAATAAAGTAATGGAGACAATTATTTAAGAGGTAGAATATTTTATGGATTTTTACTATGTTTTAGTTAGGTTATCACTATCTGCTAACCATTTTGAAACTGACTCCTGTACTATACACTCTGCACATCTTATAGTCTGAATTGATATGTAGATTCTTTAAAAAAAAATCAAAAAATTTAGGACAAAGTATACAAGATTAATGTATTAAAAAACAGTACATGATGAATGCTCTATGTAGTTAGTACAAAAAATTAATATATTTCAATGTTATGTCTTACAGAGAAATTTTTATTTTATGTTATCACCATACTATGGGTTTAGGTAGAAGCCTTGGGTTACCTACTACCTATATAGTTACAATTACTGAACTATGTCACCCCTCGACTTTTGCTCACTATTTTACCTTTCTCTCCCTCACTGTATCTGTGATCTTTGAGAATCTCATTTGCATTTGTATCACAAAGTGGAGTCACTTGTGCTTGATAAACTCCCAAATGGTCAATCCTACTACACTTAAACACTGTTACCGACTTCATCTAGCTTTAGCCCATCTTCATATGTTGAGCCATTTTTTATCTCCTTCAACTCATTATCAAATGGTTGCGATGTAGAATCCCTTCTTTTCTCATCAAGAGGCGTCTCTCTGGTTCAATAGAAACACAATCCCCATTTCTTAAGATGAAGGATTGCTAGATGCTTATTGAAAATGGTTGCAGCTGTGTAAATCACTGGTAATGTCACAGTAGGTAATGTCACAGTAATTGCTGGCCAGTTCAAGAAATCCAAGTCTTAGCACAATTTCAAATTTTATTGGGTTCAGATGAGGTATGCAAGTTCATATTTCCAGTAGGAAAAAAAAGAAGAAAGACAAGATACATTGCTTTTGGGGGCCAAATTTCCTTGAAGTCTCAGCATTGTATTGGTGAAGGTTGGCTGCATAAAAAAAGCGCATGAGAGTGAAAGAGAACAGTTGTACTGTTGGGGGTGAAGTAGTTTCTTTTCTTCCCCCCACACCCCCATTCATGCATCTTTATGGTAGATCGTAAGTAGAAGTGATGAGTGTAAATGTACATTTTTCTTTTGTTTGGTGGTATTGGACATTTGGACTTGTTGGTTTCTCTTTTAGGCTGTCTTGAACACCTGTTAATATGTATGATCCAGCAGTGAAGGAAGCACAGATTCTTTAAATGGTTGCTATGTTGGTATTGGATACTTCTAGCCTGCCTGGTTGCATCCTGTATTTATTATTGAACATTTGTGCCAATGTAGGTGAGATATCATAAGAATTGTATGAATTATGTCTACAGTGACGAGTGTGAGGCTGATGACATTCAATTTGACGCTCTTATTGTTACTTCACATGTATATTTTTGAAACTTCTTGCTGAAAGAGATTTTTTTTTCCTATACTTTTTTCCCTAATCATTGATTGGACCCAACTACTATTTTTAATTTATGATAGCTATAGAGTATGTTAGGTGGGAAATGAGAAGTAATCTTGACCATGCAACTATACATGAATGGAGACTTGTTATTGTATCTGTGTGTATGGGTGCTTTATGAGATGATGTAGCCATATTTTTGTGTTGTGTGTGATACCACACCTATACTTGTGCGACACAGGTGGAGCCTTGTCTCTGTTATTGGTCGTTTAGGCGGACATCCTATTAAATAAATATTAAATACTTGTGTTTGTTTGTGTAAATAATTGCACGAGTTCTTTCATATATTTTGGAAACTACATGCTGTGGGCTTACATTGTATGTTCTCCCAAATGCGGAAAACTGCAGAGATGATGAATTTGACGTTGACCTTGAGGACATCATGGTCATGGAAGCAATTTGGCTTTCCATTCAGGTAAAGACTTTTTTTTAATATGCTTATTTGTAAGTAAGATATCAATGATTTAATTTGTTACTAAAAAGTGAAGATCACCGTGGAGAAAAATCCTTTATGTTTAAATTTCTTTATTTCTTGTGCTTGTTTTAGGTAGCATTATCCAATATTCATACTTTATATATAAATATTTATGGAATTAAATAACTTTTGAATGTGTGTCTGTGTTTGACAGTATCCCTCATTCATGTCTGTGTCTATAACTAATAGCTTTGAACCAACCCTTTATTAAAAATATAGAAACTTTTTGTGCATTATCAAATTTTTATCCTCTTAATTACCTGGTGATCTTCAATGTAAGTCACATCATTAGAAAGAAATTTACTTTCTATATATACCTAGCTCAAAACGATTAATCATTGTTGATCTGTTAAGGTGAAAACAAGTTATTCATACTTAAATGATTTTCAGTTTTTATCAATTAGGTATAGTATGAATGCAAGTTTGCATCTTGTCAGTTTGCAATGGCACTCCAAAGTCCAAAACAGAGGCCCATCTTTTATTATAATATGATTTTGGGTAACTGGTAGATTTCTTTGGAAAGCAGCCATACTCTGCAATCCAGATCTTTCCTAATTTTTTTAAGTAATGTTTATATAGACTTGGGTTCACTGTGTAGTCTGTACACAGTAGCATATCCACCGTTCAAAGTATATTACAACTATAAATATGTGCATATTATGAAACTCAATGGTGGGTATACTGTCACAGTGCCACATACAAGGTTCAGTGTACATATAAGTCTATATTAACACTGCTGCTCAATGGTTTGTGTTTGTCAGTTTGTTTGATGATTGTGATTGACTTAAAACGTATATATTAAAACTGCAGGAGAATGGCAGGCGGAGAAATTTATCTTTTGTCGATGCTACTTCTGGACACTATGTAGCTGACGGCCGCTATGTTTCATCCGTCTCATCTGTCTCATCCGTCATGGGTCCACCAACGGGATCATCCTCGTCTCCATCTGGGGGTCTCGCTTGTGCCATTGCAGCTCTTGCTGAGCGCCAGCAAATGGCTGGAGAATCATCTATGAGCCTCACCAATGAAAATATGCCATCATTCAACACCCTACCGGGTTCCAGAAGATTTTATAACAGACTTGGTAGGGATATGGCTAATTATCCGCCTGGTGACAACCTCAATGAGGAGCCACTGGATGAAGCTGTGACAATGACTAGGAGTCATGGTGAATGGGACATGGACCATGGGACACAGTTGACTGAAACAGCAACCAGCTATACAAACTCTGTCGCAGCAGAAGATCGTGGTGAACTATCATCTTTGCCACGGTCTGATGACAATGATGGAAGCCTTCAAAGTGCCACAGAACCCATTGTTCCCGAGAGTTTTGAGGAGCAGATGATGCTCGCCATGGCTGTCTCTTTGGCTGAAGCTCGAGCCATGTCAAGTGGACAGAGTGCTTCTTGGCAGTAGTTTTTGGTTGAGGTGCTGGTTTAATCTTTCTTAAATTGGTGATGCTTGCCTTGGCTATTTGACAAGCCAAGTCCAAGGTTGAGAATTTGAGGGAAGTTCACTCGTATGCAATTTGTTCAAGGATCAGGTAGTGATCTCTTCTCACAAATTTATATATATAAGTATCAAAAGAAAACTAATGATTCTAGTTGGTGAAAGGTTGCTGCTTAATGCCATTTTTTTTACTTGTGCTCGATGTCCTCTCCTGCCCCCTCATTGGTTTTCTGTAAATAGTTTGTCTTTGATAGATGTACTCTCATTCTTACAGTAATATATGGCACATTTTAGACACGTACTGAAGAAGAAAGGGAATTAAAATTCTGTCATGAAATTTTTTTATGTGGTTCTATTCATTGAGATCTGACTTTATATAGAAGTTATGCTTGTAAGGCGTGACACTTAAAATTTATCTGCAGAACTCACATAAATGGGTAGATCTGTGGGTGGATTTTGTAGCTTTTTGGACCTAGGAAGGAAAATGAGTTAAATGTGGTTTCTCAAAGAAGCTTCCCCACCCGTCCTCCCTTTTTTTTTTCTTTGCTTTACACGCATAGGTGAAAGCAAAGGCGGCTGTAACTCATGTTAAACTGTTTTATGGTAAGCTGTATAGTTACCCTGGGAAGCAGTTCTCTATGTTCATGAGAATTGTGTGTGAATTTCTTTAAATTTGAGACATGTTATTTGCACAGATGATGCCTGTCACCTGCTATTAACTTCTCATCTCATTTATCTGTTTCTTCCTTTCTTTCTTTTTTCCCCCAATCATCTGTGTGTTTTTTTTTTGTCTGTATTTAACCTTTATCATCACTCCATGTATCTTTTCCCATCTTGATATTGTTCGTGGGTGACATTGGAAAAGAAAAGATATGGCAAGCAACTGTACTTGTGCAATTGGCATTGCCAGTGAGTAGGCATCAATTCCCGAGCCATAACATTTCCATGCTTAACTGGCTAAGATAATAGTATGTTAGGCAAGGACACTTGCCTTATTATGCCCTTTGTGCGATGAAAGTAATTGGATTGAGACTAACGTGCACAATGAATAGATATAGTTGCAGACTAATGCTTCATTGTTCATTAGAAGCCATAGCAAAATATCTTCCAAGTCTCTCTGCTTCCACATTGCCAACTTGCTCTCTATAAGAAAGGGATTCAGAGTAATCGAGATGATTGATCACCTAAGAGCTCTATTTTATTTAAAAAAAATAAAAATTGAAACGCTTGTAAGAGGGTTTTTTTTTTAATGTTCTTATACGGGCTGATAATTTCGTAATCAAAGAAGTTGCTTTGGGCACCAATAGAATTGCTGGTACACCTAACAATTTTTTAAAATTCTCATTATACCCCTTTGTTATAAGTGGCTTTCCTTCTTCACTTGTTATTCACACGGTGTTTATTTTTTCCTTCACCTTCGTTCATTGGAAGAATTTGTCGTTTGTTCTTGTGGTTGAGGTGCATTTCGTGGTTTGTCATCGACAAGTAGTTGTGTCAGGTAAGTTCTTGTTTTTTTTTTTTTTTTGCGTAATACTTATGGATTGATAGTCCGTAAGAAATTTATGGATTGAAAATTCGTAAGAAATATATGAATTTCATAATTCTTTTTATAGATTGTTAATCTGTAAATTTCTCTTAAATTTATTTTTTTATATAACTTTTTTATTGTTTAATTAGAAAAAAATTAAATTGTTAATTAAAAAACATTTAAATAGATATAGTTTGAATATTCATTTGAAAGTTGTAGTTTGTATACTTTGAAAGTTATTAATGTCAAAATTTATACATAATTTTTTCTTTGTTTTTAATATTAATAAATGCAATAAAAAACACAAAAATTATATGATAGTATAATTACTGTGTGGTTATGGTTTTTTTTAATATTTTGTTAAAATGAACGAAGATCAGTGGATGTATGATAGTATATTGATGTGAATGAAGAACATGTTGATTGTTCATATGCGTTCATTATTTTTCATGTATTAATATGATTTATTGTTATTAAAGTAATTAAATGAATGTCCGTTGAACACTAAACTTGTATGGATTTCTTTGAAAAAAGAATGGTTATCAAAGCTAACATTTTTGAATTGACTATAGTGAAATTGGTTAATCACAAACAAGATTTTCCTAAGAAGAATGGTTATCACCGCTTCTGGAAGATATGAATCATGTGAATTTAATAAACAGCAAAAAAGTTGAATTCAGCTCCAGCGTATGGGCACCAACTATAAAATTTATTCTTTTAGCATGATTTTATGATGCAAGCTTTTAGTCCAACTGTATGAAGTATGAACAGTCTTTTTATAAAATCTGTTCGTGATGTGAAAAGAAAATGATGATGATGATGATTCATCTACATTTTTTTGTATAAATTATTCATGTGTCTCATAACTCTGAATTATTTTAAAATATTGGTAATTTAAAAATACTCATACACTGTATAGTATATGTCTTGAACAGATGATATATGGGGGGGGGGGGGGGGGAGTAGCACAATAAAACGCTTAGAATAAAAATTGTGAAAGAATAATTTATTTACGAAAATTACTACCAGACAAAAAACTCGGTACTATTAGCTCTGTTAGGGAAAGTCCGTGTCTCAACATTTTTTAAATGATAAAAAAAATAAAAGTTAAATATAGTTAATAAAAAAATCAATAATATAAAAGTTATCAGAAGTTAATATAAGTTAAAAGAAAAAAAAATTAATTTAAGAAATAGTTAATAAAAGTGAAAAGTAATTAATGGGTGTTTATCTAATTTAGTTAGTGAGTCAGTTTTAATTTACATAATTTAATAGAATTAATTATTGTTACTATTTTAATATTATTAAAAATAATGATAAAATAATCTAAAAAATATGAAAACTAAAAAATAGTTACACAAAATTATATCCTCTAAATATATTGGTACAGATGATTATGATTATTCACGTCGTACGCTTTATCTTTTAATTAAAGTGGACCCATCATCTTAAAAGTTCCAAACATATAATTAATTTGAGCTCTATATAGAAAAGTCCATAATCATTCCAAAATTATGCATTATGGTTTTGCTTACCTCTACCTTAATATTTTACCACAAACCTATGCTTTGGAATATTATTTTATTACTCTTTCATTTCAAAGGTAGACCAAATTTTCAAAGATCTCATACACACATACTAAAGATATATTGATCCAATACCATGATGGCCACTGTCTTTAAAAAATATTTATAAAAAATTAAAAACAAAGAAATACTAAATTGGTCACCGATTTGATTAATCTAGTGTTGCGTGTGAGCATGGTCACTCAGTCAACTAATAATGAGGTTGGGCCAATGAAATGGTTGAAGAGATATCATAAGCATTTAAGCTTCACATGCATTGTCACAAATTCTCAAAACATAAGAAATCCCATCCACCTCCTTCCCCACTCACATGCATGATCTTTAACTAACAGTATGTTCTATGGAAAAAATAAAAATAAAAAAATGGAATGAAAAATGAAACTGTTCTATTACCTATTCCTTATTATTTATTTATTTATTTGGAAACAAAAAACTTCAATGATAATAACATCTCACGAACCACACTCTTCTACTGGTGATTATTTGACTAGTATCAAATGTGGCCCTGATCCTGGGTCCTGTACCTTATATTAAGAACAGTGTTTTAACAATGTAGGGTTCTGCACTAGGAAACATACATGGGTATGGTAGTACATCCCATGTTGAGATTGTCATGGAAAAGTAGTAGTACACTGGCATACCATTAATTGTGGCAAAAAATTGCATTTAGATCCATTGAACATCCATTTGTAAATAGCCACCTGAGTTTTTTTTTTATTCAATTAATTCCTAAAGTATAACTATTATCACAATAGATTCTTTAATTCATTTTCTATTAAATTGAAAATAGTTGTTAGTAATGTTATTTCCACATAATTATTTACTTGCTGACTTGACAAAACTATTAGTATCTAATAAAAAAATGACGAGGTTTTCAGCAAAATTCAGTTCGCAGGAATCTGGAACGCAATGGGAAATTTGAGATTTTATAGTTTTTATTTTAAATTTATGACGAATAGTGTATATATAAAATTATAATAAAAATCAACAAACCCTATCAAAGTTGGTAAATAACTAACCATGGGCTTGGTTGAACATCGTAACTTTCATTACACATGTTACTTTGAAAGTGATTGTTTCTCGTCATCTTTTCTTTCCAGTAATATAAATATGGGAATATAGATTTTTTATATATATATGCATGAGTACTATAATTAAATCCTTAAAAGTCTAAAGAAATTTTGGTGAAAGTAATCAAACAAAATTAATTTAGAGTAGAATTAATTTTACTCTTTTTTGCATGTTTGAGTTGAAGGAAAAAATATAACTTTGGCACTAAATTGAAATTTTTATACTATTATATACTTTTGAGATAAAAAAATTCAAACATAAATAAACTCACTGTAATTTTACTAAATCAACATCACCCAAAGTTAAATTTGTAAATTTTCACTCCACATTAAAGTTGAGTATTCACTCTTGAACAAAAAGGCTTTTAAGATATTTCTTTTTGGTAAACAAATTGATTTTTCCTAGATCAAATATCCCACATTTAATTTTATCTTTTTTACATTTTTTTATTTCTCTCAAATACTATTACTTAAATTTAGTTAAACCTAATTTGAATGTTGACATTATCAAATAACAGACATAACTATGACTCTTTGAGTTTTGATTAATAACTTATTCCTATTAAAATAAAAAAAAATCCTCACTAATGACAATAAAAAATCTTCTTTTTTCAGTATATAGAAGGAGTGAAAGACCGGCCTTCTTTCTTAAGATGTATAGTTTCAGCATGTCATCATGATTTAACAAAGATGATATGCGCATATCTCTTTAATTTTATTTAAATTAAAAAAAATGCTGGTTGTTAATTTAAGGACAAAATAAAAACATATTATAGTTTAGGTTACTGGTTGCAAATAAGTCAAAGTTGTGCCCCAAAACTAGATATGCAGTAAGTAGTGATTGAGACTGAAAACAAAAATAAAATTATTCAGAGAAGCAAGACACGAAACAAATGATGGGAGGTCAGTGTCTGGCACCAAGGTCCCAAGTGGTGCTACCATGGAGCCAATTATGATGACTATCATGGTACTATGGAAAAAGACAAGTCGAACATGGTGTTTTAGTTTGCAAGGCATGTGGAAAGGAATTTGGTTCGGCATTTTCTTTGTTAAACTTCAAATGGGGTTTCTCCGTGCCCCTCTCATCTAATACAAGTTCACATATTTAAGATCATATGCAGAAGGTTAAGTTCAACTGTGCTTTTTAATTTAAGTTAAATAACTACGGAATTTTGTGTTGCTAGTGAAGTTCATAATATGAATATTTAATTTACTGTGTTGGCGTGCGAAACGTAGAACGTAGATCTTGGTCGTCTACTCGTTTAGGTGTATACTTGGGTAACCATTTCAAATGGATGTTGGAATCAAAAAGATGTTTGCAGAAGCATCCCCCACCTTCCCAGACCTTCTTTTTGCATTTCGTTTGTGTTAAGCCATTGGACGTGGTCTTAGATTGCAATTCAAATATGCTCTAGCGTGGTCAGAGACATCAAACAAATGAAGAAATTCTTAAGAGTATATTTGGTTAAGAAAGGAGAGGTATATGAAAGGAAGAGAAAATAAATAGAAAATCAGATAATTTTTTAAGTTGTTTGGAAATATATGATTGATTTAGTCACAAAAGAAAAAAAAATGTTTCAAAGTCAAATCTTTTACTCACAAAATTAATCATACTAACAATTAATATTTGTTGATAACAAAAACTAAATTTGTTTAGTTAGGTAGAAATGTAAAAGAAAAGAAAAAAATCGTATATAATATGACATAAATGTCTTTAATAAAAAATGATATAAAGAAGGATATTTGTGTTTTTTTACATTGTTAAACTTTTTTTCCTCTCTTCCAATTTGGATGCATGAAAATTTTAGGTAAGATTTATTAAAATACAATCATTCTTTACTGTAACACTCTAAATAAAGGAAAGAAGCATATTCTTTTCTTTTTCATCTCTTCCATCTTCCAAGTAGAAGATAAAAGATTTTTCTTATTTAAATATGTGATCATGCAAATTGAATGTATGTTGCTGAACCAACTTATAAATTATTAATATTAAAATAATTATTTGTATTTTGAAATTTGACACATATTAATTTTAGTGTTACTTAACTTTTATTCTTTGATAAAATATTTTATTTTTCTTTTATAGTTATTATTGTGAAGATAATAACATTATTTTAACTTCTTAGATAAATATTCTATTTTCCTTTTATAGTTATTATTGTGAAGATAATAACATTATTTTAACTTCTTAGATAAATATTCTATTTTCCTTTTATAGTTATATTATAGAGATCATTATATTCTTTTATTTTTGGACAATATATTTCAATATTATTTGTTAATAGTATTTTCATTTTACGCTTCATTGTTTCGAAGTCTATAAATAATTACATTTACAAGACTTTACTAGTCTTTTTTTATAATATATAATTCGTGAAAGTTCTTGTGTTATGTGAAGTGATAAATGCTCGTAATATTTTTTTAACTCAATATTTGTATTTTTTTTGGAAAGGTAATATTTGTAATTTTGGATCTTAAAAACATTTAATTTGTCTTATGATACTGATGATCAACATTAATAATGTTTTGATAAATTACTATCATAAAATTAACATTTTGAATATTTTATATAAAATTTGATATATATATATATATATATATATTTGTAAAATGAAAAAAATTAAAAAATATCAATTTACAGGGACTAAATTTTTTTAAAAAATAAACTTATAAGAATTAAAATTAAAAATTAAAAATACAAACTTACAGCAAACAAAAATATATTTAAACCTTTTCTTTGACATGAGACTTAAGATTAGGGCTAAAATTAGTACATACACCAATCACAACGGGTGGAAACTAATACACTCATAATCATCATAAAATTTACATTTAATATAACTAATTATATTGTAAATTATTGTGAGACCTTGAGAATTTAAAACTCAAGGCCCTTGCAATTAGTAGCTCTTTTAAAATTTCGGTAACAACCAAGCTTCAAAGAAACCAATGTCTATTTGTGTAGTAGAGTTTCATGTGACACTAGTTTGCACACATCTTAATTTTAAGCATATAAAAATAAAAAATAGTGCTACATTCGTACCTAATTATTAATTTAATCACTAGTAGCATACATAAATCCACAGAGTTCTTAGATGATTCTATGTCAGGCACGTGGACAATTTGGCTAAGAGATTTCGTCCACTCATACACATTACCTAAACGGAAAGCAAAGTCCATTCTTTATACGCAACATTTTTCATTAATTGTTTTATACTATAGTATTAAATTGTTATTGTTGTTTATATGGTTAATAGTAGTGTGGGTAAATAATTATTTTTTATATGAATGTGTATTTCGCTGATAAATGTATCACTGAAAGATGAAAATAAAAAATTTAGTTTATGAAAATGTAATAAATATATTTGGTCGTTAACTTCCGTCAGTCACCATTCATAAAATAACCTACATGACACAAAAGCATGAATTTGTTATTGAAATGATTGTCAATGTGACTATGCTGACTAGATTGGATGAAAATGTCAATAAGATATCATTTTTGGACGTAAATGTTAGTAATTTTTTGTTGGATGAATATGTCTATTTTTTATTGGAGGAAAACATCAGTATGTTCCATTGATCAAAATGTTAATAAATTATCATTATTGGACGAAAATGTCAGTAATTTTTTATTGGACCTAAATATGTATGTTTCTATCAGACTAATTTGTTAGACCTGAAATTTTATTTTATTTAAGGGTAAAATATAATTTTTGGGTAAATTTTTGCCATTTTTTATCGTTAAAAACATAACATTACAATAATCACTTAAAAAATATATTGACAAACATAATTTAAAATAAACATAATAATAACAACGATAATATTGTCAGCGAATTACACATGTAAGGATAAAAGTGATTATTTATCTTAGCCCTATTCCCCAAAGATTGGGAAGAAGAAAAATCAACAAAATATTACATGACAAATATGTTCTTATGTTGACAATTAAAGATGGTCACATAAGTTATTTTATTAACCGTGACAGACATATATATTTATCGTATTTTTAATATTTTCAAAAATTAAATTATATTTTTATTTTTCGTATTTATGAACGAATTATACGTTTAAACATAAAAATCACTATTTACCTTGGTAGTATTATTCAAACCCTTGTGAGTTTTGAAATGCAGAGCTCAAAGCACGCACCCTTGGACAAAACAAGAGGAAAATGTTAAAAAACTGGGAAAGATTTTTGAATTGTGGAGAAACTGACAAAAAGACAAGAGCTCTTGTGTAAGATACACAAGTTAGATTTCCAAGATGGCAATGCTCTCATAATAATATTAGAAGACATTAATTATTGTGAAGAAGAATCATTTTTCCCAAAATGACCCTTTTGTTTTGTTTCTGTACTCTTCCTCCCCCCAAAGAGTTTGAAAGTTGCACACTCATAAATAAGCCACCACCTAGATAGTGTCACAGTTCATAACAGCTTTAATTCAAACTTTCAAAACCCCATTTTTATTTTTTTTTCTTTATCTCTTTCTTTCTTGTGTGCCTTTCTAGCGTCTTGGACTTCCTGGTTTTCTGCTTCTTTCTGGGGTATGACTTTTTCCCTTCATCATTTTCTCTCTTTTTTCTCTCATTTTGTTTCAAATATATATATATATATATATATATGCAAATACAAACCACTTTAAGTTCATTTCCTCAACTTTGTGTTTATTAGTCTTTGTTGAGAGATTTTTCTCTCTTCCCATTAGTGATGAGATGCTTTGAGATCCTTCAACAGTGTTAGCTGATTGACACCATTGTTCTCTCTTCTCGTGCAAAATAGTGTCATCAAAGGTGAGTGTTTGAAATCTAAAGTATATTCTTATCATTAGTATTGTTCATTAATTTCATAGAACAATAGAACATGTTTTGTTTTATATTTCCACGATGCTTTTGAAATCTATAGTACATTTTTTTCCATTGTCATTTCTCTTTACTTTCTGCAAATATAAGCAATTTTCTTATCACACGTGTGGTGGGCTGACTTTGATTTTTGTTTTTGGAGGGGAATGAATATTAATTTTTTATCCTCAAAGTTTCCAACTTTCTATTGTTTTTCTTCAGTTTTTGAGTGTTTCTTTGCCTACTAAACTCGTAAATGAACACACATTCGGAGAATGCTCACCATGCCATCAAGATCTTATCCCTTTCAATTGTTCCTCTGCAGTGTGCAGTGGCCATTGACCCTTGTCTTCTGAATGCCATTTTTTTTATAGTATTAGTTTTTTATTTGTCAAATCATTTCATTTGTATATCTTTTAAAGAAAGTTTTTATGATGCCTAATAAATTATACTTTTAAATCTTTAATTATTACCATGGTGTCTATTAATCTCAGAAACAGATACAATAATTTAATGGTATTTAATAAATGTTACTTTTAAAACTTTAATTATTACTACTATGGTTCCTATTAAACTTCGAAACAGGTACAATAATTTAATAATCATTGATACCATTAGGAGAATAAAAATATCCATTGTATTCTTCAGATCTTTATATGTCTGCAGGTGGAGTAATTTTTTTTTTTCATAAGCGATTTTTACAATTCATGAGCAATATTTTTACAGTGTTATATTTCATTTTGCTGTACTGTGTTTCTGTATCATTTACTATTTTGAAAGGTTGATTTATTTTTTCACTATTTTTATTTTTATTAAATCTTGTATGGCATGAACTAATTTTTTTTTCATTAGTCTCACATTTCACGCGCACGTGAGTGCGTGATTAATAAATCAATGCAATTTGTCTTATGTTACGTTTGGTTGCATGGTTTTCTTTTCTCTTTGAGTCCATCTGCCAAACATGGCAGTAGGGAATGTGGTGTTGTGTTGGAAGGATTTGAGAAGAAAAGTAAAGAAAATGTGATTAATATTTAAGGACATCGAAGACCCTCTTGCTCTTTGGAGAGCCAAAACTTCCGAACAAATTGCTTTTATCTATGTGCTATTCCCTTGGATGTGTGGTTACTTTCTTTGTCTGAATATGTGTCATGAAGATATTAGTTTCTTGAAACCACGTTTTTGTGAAAAGGGCATATTCTACTATACACATTATTCCGTTATCTATTTGTCCTCATGCAAGGTTTGTAAGAGTTTGACAAAAAAGGTACTTTATGCTATCTTTTTTGACTTTTGCCTAAATTTGTGAAAAAGAAAAAAAAACTAAAATTTATGCTATCTGAATTTCTTTAATTTAAAAAGGAGAAAAAGAAAACTCATGCTTAGAACTCAACATTTAAGTAGTACAAATGTTTTTTATGAAATATTTATGTTATTCACATGTTGCATAACTTTTCACACATTATCTATATCTAGTGTGAAAGAATTGTCATTGTCATAACAATTCATAGTTTTTAATTGCATTGGTTCAAAAAGAGTTGTATGTGGTCACATTATGTTTTTAAGGCTAAAGGTAAATGAACGAAAGTTCACTACTACACTACAAGAATTTGAATCTCTCTCTCTTCATATGCTTCTGTATCCACTATGGGGTAGTGGTGCCATTCCATTTTATAATGTGGGGTCTTGATGGGTTCGGTTTCCTAAAAGGGAGAGACAATTCCAGAGAGAAAGGATATTCTACCATCTGAATATCATTTTCATTTCTGTGAAATGTCATTTGAATCATATAAATAAATAAATAAAAAGAGATAATAAACAGAAGAATATATTTACCAAATAACTGTGGGCTCCAACATTACTTTTATTTTTTCTGGTCTGTGATGGTCAGTCCCCACAATTTTCATAATGACACAAGATCTTGATACTGATTTTCCTTCAATAATTGTTTTACCTACTGCTATCTACAAGTTACATGGACTGATTAACTTCCCAACTATTGATTTTTTTCTTAACAAGTTTGTTTGTGTTACAATTATTCTTTTTTTCTTTTGATGTTAATGAGCTAACCTTTGATGCTTGCTATTAGGCTCTCATCATTGCTAAGCTACTGATTCAAAAAAGAAGTCCATGAATAACAAACTACATTAGACTACAAATCAGAAGCCAAGGTAAAAAAAAGCACTGATATGACTACTATTTGAGGTGTACCCTCTGTCAACACCATTATATACCCACTTGAATATGTGGTGGGCCTAGTGCAATTAATGAGGAAGTGAAAATAGTGTTTACTTCTTTGCTAGGAATATCAGGTTGCTTATATATATATATGGGTCACATAAAAATTCTTTTTTGCCTTTCTTGGGGTGATTGTTTTGTATTGTCTCTATGAGTTTTAAACTGTGGACCATTGTTTTGTATTAGGTTGCATTTACTCCGTTTGTGTAAAACATGCAACATTTACAGCCCTTACATGCTTTTAAACAAAGCAAAAAGCACCGAATAAAGTAGGTTCTGACTCTGCATGCTTTCTTGCTCTTGGGGGTGGTATTAAAGGCATACTTTTATAGCATGTCATTGTTTGAACACAGGACCAGTGTGCGATGTGGGGCTGCTGCTTTATTCATCTTTTTTTATTTTTATTTATCTCTTATTGATTTTTCGGAAAGGGTCTTCTACCTTCCTAGTTTCTAGTGGAAGATAAATTTTGGTGTCTTGGGTTTAAATCAATTGCCTTTTAGTTAAATAGTCACGGTTGTAGTGAGTTGGCTCCTTTATGATAATGTGGGCTCAAGACTTCCAAGGTCATAAATGTACATGGCCATTGTGAATTTCTTTCTCCCTCTATATCTCCTCTTACCTAATTATGGTTTGAAGGAGGTTGAGGCTGGATGTGGGAATATAAAAGCCTAACTGCCATTTACTTGAAACTACTCCATTTGCTTCTTATAGTGCTTGTAGAGAGGGATAGTGAAATGTTGAAGAATGTTTTCTCATTGTCATTTCTCTACTGTTAATAAAAGTTGGCAAGTGCTAAATTGCTAAAAAGGTTCCATGCTCCTACTCCTCACCCCTTTTGTTATAAATGGTGCATTGTTTATCTTGTTGTACCATTTATTCTATCTATATAAGTAGGCTATGCTCCTTCTTTTATAAATATAATTATGTATACTGCTTTTCATGTTTCTAGATTGGATGGGGCTCACTTGTTCATACAGTTTATTCATTTGAACTTGCATTTTTGTTAGCAGGTGAGACTTTTTTAGCCAACAAATCCTTCACAGTATTTCATCGTTTGCTATCTTCAAGCATATCAAATGCCAAGATCAAGGTGTGATAGTCGTATACCACTTGTAGTATGATATCCTATTTCTTTCTGTTTTCCTTGTTCATCAACCAAACAATGCATACCACTGTTAGACCTTAGTGCTGTCTCTGCTGCATAAAAGAAATCGTGGTGCATTTGTAAAAATCATATTGATATTTGGTTCTTCCCTGGTTCCAATTTTATTGATATATCCGCACTATATAGCTTTAACTCTCCATCTTCTCTAATGAATAAAATCTGTATGATGAATGGAAATGTATCGTATCTGTTAATGATGAAAACTACTTCTGAGCCAGCACTTTTAAGCTAAGTTTTGGGTTACATTGATTGTTGAGTGTTTTAGAGCCTCTTTGAGCAATTATTGTCACTATCATTGAGAAATTCTGCATAACATACTGATGCCTTGTAAGATAAAAATTATTCTTTGGTGCCTGATGGAACAAGCCAAGTTTTGAAGTTCAAAGTGTTTTGACAATATCAGTACATGATGATCAATGTAAGGATGAAGGTTCAGATCACCATTGTGAAGTCTGTTGAAACCGAAACGTGGTTTCTGTCTGTTTTTGCCTAAAGTATACAATGTTATTGTTGATCTCTATGCTATTAATCATGTTATGATATATTATTGAAAATTGGATTCTTACAACACAAGTTTGATGTGGATATTTACTATGTTGTGTCCCATGATGAGAAAAGCCAGCCAATTCCATATCCATTTTTCAGTTAACTAGTAGTTTCTTTATATAGTTTTTGATGAAGCCTTCATTTCCAACCAGGGGGTCAGAGTTGCCTCAAAGGCAGTCTCCACGAGGTGCACATCAACATCGGACATCAAGTTCTGACTCTGATCCATTGCATCATCGGCCGATTGCTGACCGAAGTCCAAAGCTAGGAGATCGGCGTTCCCCCAGAGGTACTCAATCTGAGGGATTAAATCAGAAGAAGCTAGGAACTCGCATTGCAGATTTGGAATCTCAGCTTGGTCAAGCACAAGTAGAGTTGAAAGTTTTAAAGGACCAGCTAGCTTCTGCTGAAGCCGCAAAGAAAGAAGCTCAAGATGAGCTAGTGAAGAAAGCTGTGCAATCAGTAGTGCCAGTGGTAGAGAAGCTCCAAGAGAAATCCACTTCCAAGAATGCTCCAGAGACTAATAAAACTGAAAGCAAATCCCAAGATATTATACCTGATGACAACCAACAAGAGACTGATGTGTTTGAAGTTCCAATTGAGAAGTTGACAATTGAATTCAGCAAACCTGCTGATCAATCAGAAAAGGAAACTCAACCATCTGAAGACTCTAACGCACCAGCAATATCAAAGCCTTCTGTGGATGAACACGAACTAACACTAAAGAATGACGAAATTGCATTGTTGAAAACCGGTTTGGAAGAGAAAGGAAAGGAGTTAGAGTCCATGACTAACGAAAAGGAGAATCTGAAGAACCAACTGAATGAAGCAGTTTCAAAAGTGTCTGCTGCTCAAACCAAGGAAGAAGAAATGACCTTGCAGTTGAACCAACTGAGAGAAGAGTTGGAAGCCAGTAAAGCCAATGGAGACAAGTTGGATGAGAAGTTGAAATCTATGGAAGCAAGAAAGGAGGGGTTGGAGTCAGAGATGAAGAAGCTAAGGGTGCAAACTGAGCAATGGAGAAAAGCAGCAGATGCTGCAGCAGCAGTGCTTGCTGGGGGTGTGGATATGAGTGCAAGGATTCCTGAAAGGTGTGGCTCCATGGATAAGCACTTTGGTGGCACATTTGAGACACCTGCTGGTAGATACAATGGCTATGTGGGGTCTCCCGGTATGGCTGATGTCTTGGATGATGGTTTTGGAGGTGGTAAGAGGAAGGGTTCTGGGATTAGAATGTTTGGTGATTTATGGAAAAAGAAGAGCCAAAAGTGATTTATGGCTTATATATTCAGTGAGTGAATTAGTAGTACTTTAACTAAGGTCATGTTTTGATGGTAGCAGAAACTTCCAAAGCAGTTGCTTACTGTTTTGCATCTTTCTGGTATCTTTAGTCTTTTGTGGTATTATTAAGGCCATTAAGCGTGTAGTGTTACTGTTGCATCATCTGTGCAAGGTAGTGATGTGAACTTTTTGAAAGATGGATTATATATTTCACTTCTCCTAAAGCTGTGATGAGCACTTTTACTTGTTTTTAGGCATATTCTCCGGTTTTGCACTACTTGGAGTAAAGAAGATGCTTCATTTTCTGTTAACTTTGGTATGACTCTAAAATAACGTTAATATATCTTAACTGTATAGTGTTTGCCAGTGAGCAACTTTTTATTGAGGTAAAGTAGATTAGTGTATCAAATAACAGCACTCAATTTTGTGGGAGAAGCAAAGCTAGTCATGAACAGAGGAAAATAATATCTAGAAAGGCGAGTGCAAGATTCGTGATGTGATGCCTAACTGTCCACGTGATTGCAGTAAAACTTTTAGATGAGCTTTCTATTTCTAAGATGAATAAATCACGACCAATAATAATTCTGCAAAATTCATTTGAGGAAACAGGTTTGATAATTGTCTAGTGGCGTCATTCTTGAAAGGCTACTTGCTACTTGAGTGGTGATTATTAATCTTGCGGTAATGGATAGTTCTCTAGCAAAATTAGTTCTATTATTTGTTACACAGTACACTTATATTTCTTGTTTTGGATTTCACGAAACAACTAAGCTTAAATTAAATTAATTTTTTCCTCTAATTTATTGTTTTGGTCCAATTTAATTCTCTAATTTATTTCAAATTTAATTTAATCCTCTCATTTTTAAAGAATTCAATTTGATTCTCACATTTTATTTTCATCTAACACTGTTAAGTTTATGTCCCCGTCCACTTAAGGGAGGGATATATCATTTTACCACAGATTTCACCGTTAATAATTTTGACGAAATGAATGGTAATAATCAAATTGAATCCTTTTTAAGAATTAAAGGATTAAATTAAATCCAAAAAATCAGAAGACTAAATTAAATAAAAATAATAAATTAGACAAAAAACTAATTTAACCAACAACTAACCCCTTTTGCCAACTTGAAAAGTTCTCATGCAGACAGGTCAGTAGTGTGTTGTGCATCTATATGTGCCTGTCAAAAATTCTAAACATTGTCACAAATTTAAATTTATATCAATTTTTAGCCCAAAACGGTAATGTTTAAAATGCTTAATTCATACTCATTGTAACTCAGACTTTTTAACACCAAATTGTAACAATCACATCTAAATGCAATAATAATCCAATCCTACAGCAGCACATATAACAAATCTATGCTCTATATACAAATAAAATAAATTAGTCTAATTTATGCTTCTTTTCTTCCATTTTCCTTAAACAACTTAACAACATAACAAGCATTTCTGCAAATTACTGTAAGAGCTTGAAAACTGTGATTTCTATTCTAGTCATAAAAGAAATATGTATATGACACCCCATTCCATTGTAAGTACAACTTACAATTACAATCCAATGAGAGCAACAGTTAAACAAAAAGTCATTCAATATTTATGGCTACTAGTCCTCATCATCACTTCCATAGTTTTGACACAAAGATAGTAGTCCACTAGTAGTATTTGTTTTACTATCTTCCTCTTCTTTCTTTTGTTCTGGTTCTGCAGGACTTTTAACATCTGAGGTCACTGGTTTCTTAATGACAGAAATCCTCACTAAAGAATTAAGCTTTCCACCACTGCGTGAATTTTCTGCAAATAACCAACATATGGCATAATGAGCTACATTCCCAAGTTGATAGTATCATTAAACATCTTTTCCAAGAAAAATAACAAATACATAAATAAATCAAACTATAGCCAACAACTACACATGAATCAAAATGAAACAATGCACATGTGAATGGTATACACCCCCTTTCTGCAAATCATACTAGTGTTAAGAAAAAGGCTACACAATGATTATGCAAACAAAGACCAGATTTGTGCAGAGCTCAAATCAATATATTATTACAAAGCAATCAAATCTGATTTTCTTTTTAATAGGCAGGAGGGTTGCCTGTATAACATCAATGTCAAGTCAAACCGGTAATGGGGGTTGGGTTCCTTGACTAATAGTACCCATTGAGAGTGAGATAACAAATGTAAGGTAAAAGCAGATCAATTTATATAATACACAATTGAAGATGGTCCATCAAATTGATCTGCTCTCATGTTAATCCTCTTTCAATAGAAATGACTTCAATGAGCGATAACATTACTTAAAATTCAGTGTACATGATGCATTGGTAAAGTTTGATGTATCTATCTAGTTGATAAACACATTAATAAAAGTGCACATACCTTGTTTGCCATAATCATCCAAACTGGCTTTTGTCAAAGTGTCAGTTGGTTTGCTTGGAAAATCTTCTGAAATCTTTTGCCTCTGCAGACAGATACAAACATAAGCTCAAACAGTTCTACATCATTTTGTCATCTTAAATAAACAAAACACCAGACACCTAAATAAATGCTCAAAGCCTCAATTTTGCAAAGTCAGAAAAACTTCAACTATATGTCGAAAGTCAAAACATTTGATGATCTTCACATGTAATACCATATTTCAAGTTTTAAAAGTCCAGGTAATGTAAATATATAAAAAATATAAACTTCCTTTTGAAAAAAATAAATCTAAGCAAATAATTTTTTAGAAAAGATACAAAATTAAATGGTAAAAGACAAAAGGCAAAGATCAAGAGACATGCAACATGGCATGCTAATATCTCTCTGAAGATCTAAGAAACCCCCTTAAACAGACCAATAGAAAAACACTCCAAAGAAGCTAGAAAATATGCATTTAAATTTTAGGGAATGTTGAAAGTCAGAAATGCAAGTTCTAGATTATCATGTTTTGTTTTTTTGCCGAAGTAAACAAGTGTGTTTAACAAGTCTTTTAAGTGCAGCTTCATTTCTGACACTTAAAGAGAAAGAAAAAAAAAACCCAAGTAGCCATTTTTATGTTGTGGGCACTGTTGAACTTCATATGTAAGTTCTCCCTTTTTGTTTCTTTCCCGATCAAAAATGTTTTTTTCCTACCACTTTGTTACTCATTTTTACAATCCTCTAGGTCATTTTGTACATCCTAATATTAACAATCAGAAACTTTACAGAACCTGACAAGAAATTTCAAAAGAGCCAGACAAATTCTGAATGAATACTGAATAGTTCAATCAAATTCACAGATAACAGCTGGTTTAGAAAAGGAGAGTAAAAAAATGACTCAACATAATGGTGACTGAAAATAGGAGATATAAGAGTAATGTCAGGTTGAAGGTTAAAGATCTTGGATTTCAGAAGTTCAGAGTGGGACGAAAAAAGATCATAAGTGGGGTGCATGATGCTGCCGTAATTAATTAGCCTAACAAGACATTATAGAAAAATCTATTACTACAACACACACATCCACTTGACATCATCTTAACTTAGGATTAGAACTGGATGTTTCGCCATGTCCATTTGAAAACTGAACCAATTCCTCCTCTGTTTCAATATCTTCATCACGAATTCTTCTGACAAAACCGTCTGAATTCTGTTTAAGATAGTATAAAACAAACCATATAGATTAATTTCAAAACAGAAATAGACTGAAAATAAAAGTAGCTAGAAGTCTAGAAGGAGGAGAACACGAAGTGCAGGATAGTAATACTTGCATGAAAGACAACTGATTTTATCAGAGCTTCGTCTTCTTCTTCCAGCCTTTTCTCCTGAAAGCATTATATAGGTTAACTAAATTATCAAGGGGGGAAATTGATAATTAAGGAATGCTTCAAAATTACACACTATAATTCTGCATACCCCAAAATTAGAAATAATAGATAATCAATGTTGACACTGGTTGTCTAGAAATAATAAAAGTTCAGGGGTAGCAATTAAAGGGTGTGCATTCAAGTTTGCAACCCAAGTTCTTGTCAAGAGAAGCAGGATTTTGGTTCCAAAAGCACTACTGATATAGCGCTGCAAGAAAATACCAAACACCAAACCAAAAAAGCTGTTTTTGTGATTATCAAAACAGGTTTTAAAGAGAAATTAAACAGAGTTGAACAAATACTAGTACGAGAGACTTTAGTATAACTACACATAAATGAAGCCATACTATATCTCTAATACGAATACCAATAAATTAAAAAAAACTTCGTACCCCATTGCCCAGAGGCTCTTCGCTATGCGAAGGTATGGGGAAGGGATGTTGTACGCAGCCTTACCCTTGCATATGCAAAGAGGCTGTTTCCGGATTCGAACCCATGACCAACAAGTCACCAAGGCACAACTTTACCACTGCACCAGGGCTCGCCCTCGAATACCAATAAATTACATTTCAAAAAAAGTTTAAAAGTTTCAAATCGTATATATTCCTGCTCCTTTTGTAATCAAGAACTAACCCTTGCTTCAAACAGGAAATTTCTTGAGCAAAGTAAATATATTATATACCAACTTTTATCATACCTTGTCAGCTGCTGTGCGCTGCAGAGCCTCCAGCATTTCATCAACACTGACAGTTGCATGCCTAGACTGGAAAATGAGCGAGTCGTGTTAGCAATTACCATAGACAGACTTCACATTCATGCACATATGCAATTATTGGAACAACTCATGCAAAATATTAGTCATACTTTTACAGCAAAAAAGCACTATATTCTACAATTATAATGCCCAAATCCCTATAGAATCATTTATGCACAGGTTTAAAATTTAATACATCATTGTATACAATGCAGTCACAGTAGCAAGTACCTTCATTGACTTCATCTCATCCAATGCAGCAAGGATGTCCATCTCCCTCTTAGAATCCAGGGTTCTATTTTCCAACGATTTCATAGCATCTCCCATCTCTTCAGCTTCCCTCTTCTCCTTCATTTTATCAGTTTCTTCATCTTCTGCACGCCAAGGTTCAAAATTTCTGGTCGCACCAGATTCAACAATATAATCCGAATTCTGCGGATCAGTCTTCATGGTAACCTCGGCTGAGCACTTGGTGCATTTAAAGTAGAACCTGAATATTTGAATTCCCAGATATGTCTGCCCAAAATAAATCAAACAAAAAGTTCAATCTCAATGTCATAACTGAATCAAATGACACATAAAGCAAGAAGAAATTATGAACCTCCGATTTCTATGAATATTTTAAACATAAATGTATAATCAATCATTGAATTGAAGAAACCCAATACAAAATTCCAAAGAGACAAACATTAGCATTTCCTTTTAAAATGTATACAGATTAAACTGAAATGCAGGTACTAAAGATTGAAATATTGAAACTGTATTATAATAATAATCAAACCTCGCCAATAACATCTTCCTTTCTGGAATTGAACTTGGTTCCTTTGTAGATGTAATTGCCGCAAGTGTTGCATCGAATGCTCATCGGAAGCATCATGCGGACCTTGATCTGCTGGTTCTTTGGCCTTCTTGCTCTGGGAAGCTTGGAGGGATCAAAGTCCGGTGGGTAATACTTGTTCAACACCTTCCTCTCTCCCATCTTTCTTCAAATTTCTTCCTGCACTTACCAAAAACCGAGTTAATTGAATTCAACAGCAGGAACAACCTCGGATAACTGTGTGACAACAACAATAATAACTACGACCACAATATGGATGATTGGGGCTGAGTTTGTGTTGGAAAAAATGCTCTTTCAGACTTACATCTTTACACTCACAAATCATATCTCTCTAATTAGTTTAGTGAGTGTTTGGATGTGCTTTGGCAAAATTGATTTTCAACAAAATTGATTTTGCACATTTGCACAATTGATTTTGGTTAAAACTAATTTTGAAGTGATATGATTTATGTTTGAATGTTTTTATTATGAAATCAAGTTAGGAGAAAAACTAATTATAAAAAATTTAATCCAACGAAGTTAACCAAAGTTGCTTCAACTCAGATTCAATTCTGGAGCTAGAAGCACTTCTCCAAGGTAAAACCACACATGCAGTTATCCTATTAAAATATTAAGCAAATTTTCAAGAATTCCCCAAGAAAATACGATTTTAGCTCCAAGAACTACACATGGGCAGGCGTAAACCCCCAAAAAAACAAGAATCAAAATTCCCTATAGCTTTAATCCCCTTTCAATCAGAACACGCAATGCTTGAAAATTGAACAGAACGAAGGCAAGACAAGTAGACAAAGGAGAAACCCTTGGAATGATTGAATTAAGAGAGGTTCTGAAGCGATTGCAAAGAAGAGGAATCCATTGGTGAGAGGGAAAGAAAAATAAAATAAAAGAAAGAAAAGGAGGAGGAATCGGCATATACCTTCTAGAAGTCCTCGCGTCGATGACGGCGCCAAGGTTCGAGCGGGAGCGGAGAGTGTAGGACTAGGATCGCAGATAGCGGAGGGAACTCGGAACTTGAGTTTGGGTCAAGTCGGAACTTTACCTTTATCCACCTTAACGATGATACCTGAAAGTTAAAAGTTTGCGGTAGGTGGCATTAGATAAAATTAATTATTAAAATATTTGAAAATAACAAAATTATGGTTTGTTTAGAATTTAATTAAAAATATATATTAAGAATAAAAGTGAAAAAAAAATATAAAAAATTAATTAAAATGTCTTGATTAATATAATTTTAGTAAAAAAATTTAAATTTTTCCTTAGGAAAGAAAGTCCAAGTTAATTGGTTTCGGGGTTCACCAGGACAAACAAAAGCAATAAATCTTTATCCTCTCCAATTAATCAATTTTCAATCGTTAGATTAAATTGGGATATGAGATTTGATCACATTTTCAACTTAATTTTTTTTGTTTTTAAAAATAGTAAAAACATCTTTGATTCTACCCACGACAATATTGAAAGAACTCTCATAATTCTTTTCACTTAAACGGTGGAGGAGATAGCGATCAACTTCTCAGTAACATCATCGAAGAGGTCGTGGATTTTGTCAAAGAAGGAGGCCGTATGCGACAAAATTCACTCTAAGTTGTCGAGTCAACTCGTTGAGCGAGTGATTCAATTTAGAGCACCGAGTCTAGAGCTCAATGGTAAAGATGGGAGCCTCCGCGAGAACGCACTGTGTGGAGCCTATGGACGAGGAAGGAAAGTGCAGAGGGAGAGCAATGACAAGGTGAGGCAACTTTTGGAGTCACTCCATCATGAAAAGTTGAATTTAAGTGGTTTTTGAAGATTTTTTATCGTCCGGTGTGGTTAATTTCCAATGAAACACACTTAGAAAGAATGATTGAGTGGAAAAGATCAAGAGTCAAATACATTTTGGAGTGGAAAAAGTTATATAAGAACAATATTGTTATTTAAAAAAATATATTAAATTGAACATATGATCAAATCAGCCTCTAATCTAATCTAATGATTGAAAATTTGTTAATTGAAGACTCTCCAATTATTTTCAATTGAAAAGGTTTTGGATCCACACGCATAAGGTTCAAAAAATACTTGAAGTACTTACATCAGTAAGATTCTCACATTGGCAACTAACATCAAACACATGTTATTGAGACATGAATTTATTCCTTACCAATTGAACCAATATTTGTTGGTAAATTTTACACTTTAAAAAGTGTTTAAAAATTATTTTTAAATTCTCTTAAAAAAAATTATTTCTAAAATTACTTTTAAAATCAATTAATTTATCATATAGTATGTCAATATGTAATAAATTTTTTATTACTTTTGATATCTATTAAATCTGTGATTATTTTTATTGGTATCTATTAAATTAAAAGTGTTTAAATTTTTAAAAATTCTTGAAAACAAAAATAAATATTTATAAAATCAATTTATTATTTTTTTTGGATTTTTTTGAGTTATTTTTCAAGCTTCTTTTTGTGAGATTAAGTATTAAACCTATCAAAATCAAATTTATCTGATAATTGGATTCCAATCATAATTTGAATTTTAAATTTTATAGATTGAATTTATTTCATTTTTAAAAAATAAATACAACAAATAAGAATTATGATCGGTAAGCATTTATTAAAAATTTGAATTTTTTATGTGCATTTATTCTCATTAATATCCATTTATTATCTTTAACCTTTTAGTCCAATTACTAATCATACTCAATTCAAATTACCTTTTCAAAACACATTCCTCTCTTCACACACATTATTATCCTATTATTTCCTCCTCCACCGTAATTTCATGTTTCTCTCTGTCTCTATCCTCTCCACTTTCTTCTTCAACTGTGACGTGATTCTCTCTTATCTTCAAATGTAAATTTTTGAAGTTATAAAAACTCTCAAAATATTTTATATATCCTGAAGGTAGAAAGATATTATGTTTAAGTTAGATATTTATTTGTTCTAGAAGTAAAAAATGACTTGATTTGTAAAGGCTTGGGAATAAACTTTTTGTAAGAGTCAAAAGTGATTATGAAAAATATTTGTATTTTTATTTGAAAGACAGTGAAAATTTGGTGGATTGTAAAGATGAAGTAATATAAATTTCTCCGTGTATATATCTCAGACTTACTCTTGCTTGCTAAAGACTTAAATTTGATTTTGCTTTAAAACGTTTTCTTAAATTTGATAAGTATCGTTTGTCTGTCTATGACTCCTTGTTTGTTTGCAAAATCTTTGTTTTCTTTCTGAAAGTTAATAGATGATAGCTTCGCGTTTCAAAAAGTTACGAATTTTTTTAAATCACAATTCAAATTTCTTTCTCTTTTTTTTTTTTTTTTTGTCTTTACACATAAAAGATTTAATGTCTAGTTAATTAACTAGTTCAACACTTACACTATTTTTTAAGGAAATTCCCTCCTCTACTAGAGTTCAAGAGGTGGCATTTACCTTCAAATCAATAACAACTGCTGGGTTTGTTGATTCTTCTTTATCCAATTTGCCATATTTCGTGTTATCACCTTTAATTGAGCCACAATATTCTGAATATAATACAGTTTAAATATTTAATCATATATTAAAGTATCCAATTGAGCTCACACACACAAACAATGAATCTCAACGGGATTCATGTTGACAACATTAAGAGTGATTGCCAGAGCGGATGATTAATTTATGACGCTGAAGAACATTACCACATCGATTATTTTGTCAAATGTGTTGCTTTATATGGAGAGTTGTGTAGGGTTTTTTTTTTTAATTTTTAAACGAAATTATGAGAGGAGAAAGAGACGAGGGGAGTGTGTTTTGTGGGTAGTTTGAGAATAAAAATAAGAAGGGAGTGCATTAGTATAAAGAGGAGTGTAAATAGCAATATTCAATTTGAAAAGGGGAGCTGCTATTACACTACTTAGATATGTTATTTACACCACCCATGTGTGCTTTAAAATAGTTTTTTCTGAAAATTTTCTTCTCACATAAACATGATTCCATTGGTAAAATATACAGTGAAATGATGTTTTTGCTGTATAAACGGAAACATGATTCTGTATTTTGTAAACAAAATCTTATTTTTGTTGTGTAATTTTTTTCACCACATTTACACAATAAAATCATATTTATGTTGTTTAATTTATTTCACCCCTTTAGTAAATAACAAAAATATGATTTCATTGAATTATTGAGGAGTGAAATTGTATTTCAGTTGTTTCATTTTTTTATCATTACTAAACAAAAATATAATTTTGTTGAGAATGATAACCTTCCTCTACATCATCTCCTATCTTAACACCACCAAAACTTCTCAATGGCTCTTGATGGCATGGGGTGGTGTGGATCTCAGCAGGGGCGAGGTGGTCGGTGCGACGCAAGTCATGACAGCAGGTGTGCACGATTGTGATGGAGGACGACATCGAAGTGCACCACAGTGCTAGAGGATGACAATGGTGGTGGCACGCAAGAGAGGCATGGGGTAAAGGTTTTGGATTTGGGCTAGGTGGGGTGTGCACAGTGATGGCGTGCAACATAGGCATGACATGACAATTGTGTATTTGGACGAAGGTGGGGGTGGTGTGGCAAGGTGATGCAAGGAAGAAGTTTGAGGGGAAGGGGAGGGGGTGTAGGGATTTGGAGAGTGGGCAAAAGGGAGATTTCACAAAACTTGGTAGTTTAGCAAATTGGACAGTGGAAATAGTAGCTCCCTTTGAAAAGTTTTTTTTTGGTGAATCCTTTGAAAAGGGTTTGGATTTCCTAATTTAGGCCCATTAAAACCAAATTCGGCCTTTTCTACTTTAACCGAAGACAAATAAAACCGAATTACTTTAAATATTTTATGGTTCTCAATCTTCTAAAATATTATAACTTCGTACAAAAGAAAATTTCTAACCCTGCTCAAATAAGTAACTAAACGATAAATTAGGACTGATGAGTTTAAATTTTATATACCCTACTACCATTTAATAATGTACAAATGTATTATTAAACGAGTTTTTTTTCTCCAACGGATTAAAAGTCATATATAGCTGTATGTAGAAGGTAAACTTTTTTTTTTTCTTAACCATAAAATTAAATACATTATCAAACGATTTATAATATTCATACCTCTTATTTAATTCTTACTAATAATTTTTTTTTGAGACAAACCACTTTAGTAATAGACACCTTATATGTGCCAACCATTGGCAAAAGAAAAATTGCCTACCATCGTGGCTTTCCACCTCATAATACAAATTAATGATATTTTAGAAAATAATTTCCCTTATTTCCACCTGCGTAAGCACGTTTAAGGGTGGGGAGGCCGGAGGTCCCCCCTGATTTTTCTGTAAATTTTAAATTCAATTAGTTCACCGTAATTTTATATATATATATTCGTCTTTTGTTTACTTTTATGCACCTATATTTTGTATACTTATTTTCACCTTGTACTGGCAACCTTATTAATAATACTCTCAGTAAAAAGCCCACAGTTACAACTCTACCAGATCTATGGAAAAAGTATTAACTAAGTAACTAACGTTGCAATTGCATAGAACTACAATTATCGATGCAAAATGGGTCATTTTAAGACAAAATATGAACCATTTTGAAAATTGAAGAATTCTAAATTAAAAGAATTAATAGGCATATGATATTAGTGTAAAAAATTTATACTATGAAATCAATTACAATCTTATATTTTTTAAGAAGTTTTATTTAAAATATTTTATCAAATTTTAGTTATTATAATATATTCTTTTATTCCCTGATTTTTTTAAATTATAAAATTAATAGTATTTTTTATCCTTTTAAAGAAATTTTATGAGAAGATTATATTTTATTAATTTTAGTTATTATAAAATTGTTTTTACTTCTTGGATTTTTTTCCTTATCTTTAAAATAACCACAATTTTATCTTTTGTTGTCATGGGTCAAAGACAATTTGTATTTCCCAACACACATTAGTTTAGAGACTAATTTAGCTAGTTTAAGAGAATTTACATATGGTATGAATTAAACTGGGATTCTCTTGTTAAATAAATTATTTATACACATAAAATAAATGTAACAGAATATTATACCATTGTATCAACCTTTTGGGTTAATATTATCTTTTTGTTTTTTTAATTATCTTACAATCATTTTTTATCAGAATAATTTAGCTTGTTATTAAATATGAAATACCTTAAATAGTTAATTTAATTATTAATGTAATTAACATTTTAGAACATCAATTTGTGAATATTTTACATACAACTTAATGATATATTTACTAGATAAAAAATTATTTTTTATGGTTGATCCTTTTTCTTTCGAGTCTGGATCCCTTCATATTTAATTTTATAAAATATCTCATTTTCACGTCTCTCCTCATGAGAATAAAAATATGAAAAAGTATGATAAAAAATAAAAAATATTACATTTCTAACCATCAATAACATGTGAGAATAATTTTCCAGAACTTATAGCAAACATGAATGTATAAAATATTCTCATCTTACGTTATCGGAAATGAACTTTTAATTCTTTATACAAATGCACTCCAAAGATTAATGAGAGATGTTTAACATTACTTCACCTTCAAAGAAAGAGATTTTGGGATGAGAAGAAGGAACGTATGCTTTCAAATATTATTCCTTTTGATTTGAAATTCATAATTTTAATTTTATTATAGTGATAAAATACTTATATATAATTTTACTTCTTTTTATCTATTATTTCATTCATCTAAATAAATAAAAAATATTATTCAATTCTCATCTTATTTTTGTTCATCTAAATAGGACATCTTTTTAATATTTTTTTCTTTTTTCTTTATCTATTTGTTATTGTTATTGTTTGTAATTTTCAAGAATAGACAAGATTATGGACCTTGCCAAAAATGTACGAAAAGATGAGGATCATCTCTGAAATTCTTATCTTATACAGCTGCCTAATGTTTCTAATGATGCCCCTCCCTTCCCCCTTCTATTTTTCTTTGACTATTGGCACCACCCATTGCTCTTCTTACATTACACCCACCTTTTGAGAGATATATATATATATATATACACCATGTTATTAACGAAGAGTATTTATTGGTTTTTATTAATGATTATTTTTTATCGAAAAATTTGATTGGCCATTTTAATAAAGGTCTCTTCTTTTAATTATATTTTTTTTCATTTATAATATTTAAACTTGAAACTTTATTTTAAAAAAAAAATTCTAGTTTAATATCACTTCCACCAATCATGAATGAATATCCACCTTTTTTATTGTGCTACTTCTACTCTTCCCAAACATTACACACAAGTGCTTCTAAGAAAATACTACCTCCAATCTTATATATAAATAACAAATGGTATTTTTTTTTTGGTTTTACTTGTAAGTAACAATGATCTGTTTTTAAACTTATTTAGAGTTAAACATTTTTTATATTCTTAATTTATTGTTAATTTTATTTATTAGACATCCATTTATTGAATTATGGGTTTAACTTTAAATGAGATCATCGTTTATAATATTTAAATTTAAAAGTATTTTTAAAATAAAATTTAAATTTACGATAATATTTAATATATGATCATTATTTTTCTTAATCTTCGTGATCTTTACTATATTACTTATCTATATCACCAAAGTGCTACTACTATTATTAGAGCATATTAAAATCCCTATTTTTATTGCGGCGTTATATTATCCATTTCTTGATCAGTTAATTAAATACTAATATTAAAACCAACAATCATTTCATTAATGATATGTCCTCAAGCAGGTATTATTATAACATCATTATGTCATGATATTTGTGCAATGATCCTTGATGTGTTCCAACTAGCTGATCATTGTCCCATCATCTAATCTATAATTCAACCGATATAATTATTGCCTTTAGCACTACTCATGATACATACTATCATTATTATTTATATTTTATACTCTTCCAACATGCTAGTTGATAATTTATATTTTATACTCATCCGATATGCTAGCATTATTTTAAAGAAATGTTCAAATTTAAATAATATAATAATTTAAAAGTATTAGTGTTTTTTTTTTATATTTTAGAATAAACATATCACATGTTGTAATAAAGAATATTAAGTGACCTATTATTATTCGATGTTACTAGTTTTTGAGCTCTCAATCAATTTTCGTGAATAACCATATCATATCAAATATAATAGTGCGATATGGAAACTGTTGTTCCTAGCTTCTATTAAAAACAATCCGCAATGTTATGATTATAGTAGTGAAGTGAGGATAAATCATAAACAACACATCCTGCAAATAGGTGTACGACTGAAGCTTCTTATATCACAAAAGTATTTGTTTGGATAATAATATAAAAGATAAAGTCACATGCTCAAATATTAAGACAATTTAAATAGGTGAAAAAATGAATAGGAAAATTATATGTATATATATATATTGTTTTTACCTTTATATAGAGATAATGAACGAGAGGTAAAGAATATAAAAACAAGAAAAAATATTGGTTTTACAGGAAAAGAACAAAAGTGTTTTTTTGAGCCTAATAAAAAAAAATTATTCTTCATTCTTATGTTGTATCAAGCGATAAAATTAAATTTTTCTATGGTCTTACCTCTATTCTCTTTATCTCTTTCTAGCCTAGCTATAATTTGATCCAAAATAAACACAGTATAGGTCGCTTTCACATATGAGGCTACAACCTCAAATGGAAGTTAAATTCAAGTTAGAGATCAATATTTAGGCTTTGTCCTATATTTTTCTTATTTGCATATATTTTTTTTATTAATAAATATTAATTATTAATTTGTTAAATTTTTTAGTAGGAAAAATCGAACCCTCAATATTTTTTTCATTTTCTTCTTTTTTAACCGCTCAATCAACCTTATATTTTCTTCTTATTTGCATACATAAAAATGAAAGAAAAAAGGGTACATTGAAATATAAATAATATCACATGAACATGGCATTTTTTTTACAGCAGGAATAGGACAGTTAAGAACAATGTCTTGTATTTTCGTGTCTGTGTGTGCATATACATATGGGCCATATTAAGTAAGAGTGTGAGATACATAGAAGATGATCCAAATTGTTCTAATTAATTTTTATTTCTTCAATTTATCTAAATTATGCGGTTGAAATTAGCTTATCTAACGTATCACACTCTCACACGATACGCTCTGGATATATGTACGTGTCTTATTTCAAGCACAAAGAGATATTTCCTTTTATATTTTTAATTAATTTTATATTTTTCATCATTGGGATAAAATTATTATTTTTTAAACTGAAGGTATGAGCTGAAAGTGAAAAACTAATCCCTAAAAGTATTTGGATTTATTTAGAGCATTTAGCAAGAGATTTACTTAATTGTTGTTTAACAAAAAAATATATATATTATTTTAGTGTGTTATGTGTTATTTTGAGTTGTTTAAAATTAAACAAAATTATTTATATAAATAATTATTACTCATGAGTGTTTAACTTTGTATTAAATAAAATATTTATGAGTAAATAATTTATTAATAAAAATACTTATTGAAAAAAAAATTAAATGACTTAAATTGAGATAATATAAATTAGATTATTTATATTAATATCATTGGAAATACTCTTAAAAAATTAACTCCTTTCAACAAATATTTATTCATAGCATCCATTATAAATCAAACTCCTAAATCCTAATCACATAACCACATGCAATCATTTTACAGCATATAAAGTTAATAGTAGCCGTTTTATTAATGTGGTGTAATTAGACATTGCAAGATGTGAATGGGCAAACGTGGAGAAAGGATAAGTGAGAGATTTGAGTAGAAGAAAGCACATCTAGTGTTGCAAACATGTCAAGTATATTTAGGGGTGTTTGGTTTGGTTGTTTTTTGTTTTCATTTTCACTGAAAACAGAAAACAGTGATGAATATGTGTTTGGTTGGATTTCTAAAATTATTTAGTGGAAGTTAAAACAGGAAACAAGCCGAAAATGAAAATAATAAATTCTTATTTTCAGTGTTTTCAGTTGAGGACAGAAACCTCATTTCAGATAAAATGAAATTACGATGATAATGAATATAATTTTAAGCAAATCTAAAAAGACAAGAAGTCAATATATCATAAATTTTCAGTATTTTTATTTCATAAAAACAGAAAATAAGAAATCAAACCAAACATATTTTCAGAATTCTAATCATTTAAAAATGAAAATAGTTTTCCAAAAATAAAAATAGGAAATAAAAACAGAAAATGAAAATGCAAATCAAACACATCCTTATTTATTTATTTGGTGAGACGGTTCGGGTGCCCCTGCCAATGATGAAAAATAATTCATTCACAAATAAACATTGATGTATATCTTTTGCTAGCAGTGTTCCGTAGTATTTCCTCCGTACCACTTTATATAACGTTTTAGTTAAATGATTGTTTCAAATTAGTTATTACTATTTTTATAAAATTAATGAAACATTAATTTTTTTCCACAAAATACTATTAGGAGCATTTATTTCACGAATATTTTTTTAATCCTCGAAAATATAACATAAAAATGCCATTCTCATATATTATTAAAAATATATGTTTTATTAATTATTAAAATTAGTTAAAAATATTTTAATATTCCAAAAAATAATTAAAACATATATTTGCTTAAAAAATTACTAAAAATAATTAAAACATATATTCCAAAATGAGTTATTTTTTCTTAAAAATATATATTATAATTAATTACTAAAATATTCTTATAATTACTATTGAAATATCCTTACTAACATACAAAAAATTAATTGACAGTAACTTGAACAATATTTACTCCCGAAGGAGCATTGAGAGGGAATGAAATTGGTCGTAACATGAATAAAACTGGCGCAACATGTAGGAACAAAATTTGTGGCAAAAATAAATTATAGCACATAAAATGAATGAGCATTGAGATGAGAATAGGGAAGTGGGTAGTAAAAAAGTATATTTGGATTTTTATCCATGAAGAGAGATTTATGTCAAATGAGAATAAATTTTTTCTATCCCGCATAGTTGTGATTAAATATTGATTGAATATGAGATTATAATTTATTCAGGAATAAAATAGGTTTGAGATTAATTAATTTATTCCTTTATAGCAAATGTAAGATAATTTTTTTACTCCTATACTCTTGGGATTAAAAAAACTACCCGTAAAACAAACTCTCCTTTAGTGGAAGTAATTGTTAACAGGTAATTAACTAAACCGATAAATGATATATTAGAAAATTATATGATATATTTTATGAAATTCAAGATATTAATTACATTTTTTAATGTTTGTGTCAAAATCTTAAACATCATATATATGTATTGGACCCTTTGTGATATGTATTTTTTTTTCTTTTTGTGGCATGTAGTTGACACTTGAGTTGTAATAAAAATCATTTGAAACATTAAGAGACGCTAGAATATATACTTTATTCTTATAATATTATTAGTGTGTAAACTATTTACTATAAAAAAGGGTAAAAAAAATGCATAGAATATAACTTTATTCTTATAATGCTTTACTGCAATTTGTGTCAAGTTTTTGACCATTAACAAATGTCCCTTGATAACAACATTAGATGTCATTCACTAGCATTTAAACAAAATGGATACATATGTTATCATGTCTATGAAGCCTTCTGATTGATAAATAACCTTAAAAGTAAAAAAAAAAAAAAAAAAAGCATTTATAGTATACAAACTACATATTGTAATCTCCCATTTTGTATTGACAAGTGTCTCAAACAATTCTCTAGAATATATATTACGAAGCTGCAATTCTTTCAAAATGTTCAAGTCTATTTTTAGATAATCTTGAACCGTAGATTGATTTTTTGTACTCAAACCAGGTAAACTCTTTATATAGACTTTCTTTTCCTTTCATGAGAGAGGATAATGGTGCTATTTTCTCACTCAAAGGTGGACCTCCAAAGTAAATCATTGAAAGCCTGGACTTGAACCCATTTGCCAACACTCTGTGTCTCACACTTCGGAACCTTCCATTTGTCATAACCTATGTTGATGCACCGAACAAAAATAAGGGCAAAAAAGAAAAAAAAATGCAATGAACACATTAGAGTACTAGACTACAACACATTGATAAATGAATATATTAAAATCATATGACAAATCCCTTTTGAATAAAATATTATTCCACACTGACATAACTTGGGAAAGAAAACTTTTTGCTTCTTCTTTTCAATTTTCCTTTTGAATTTTTTTCATAATAAAGGGGAGGGAGTTAAATGACCGAATGAAAATGCAATAATTAACAACTTAACCAAAATTTTAGCACACATTTTCCAAAAGGCACTTAAAAGAGGAGTTTGTATATTTATTTATTTATACTTATCCATAGAAATATGAAAGTCATAAGGAGAAAGAAAAATGAGAATTTTCTCATTTAACTTTTTAGTATGCATCAATAGCATGCTTTATGTTGTACCTGAAGAGAATCACCAACGTTAATAAAAAAGGATTTGTCATCTGGTGGGACTGAAATCCAATTTCCATCTCTAAGATAAATCTGAAGGCCTGAAGTGTTGTTGGATCTTAACAGAGAGATGATTTGTGGGTCTGTGTGTTCTCCAAACCCAATCAAGTTCTGATCATTCAGAGTCATTTCAGGACAAGCAGGGTAATGATTCACCCTGAAAATAGAGTCACTTTGTTTATCCATTAGAAGCTTGCTAAACACATCCTTTTGCTGAATCTTCAACCCTTCTGCCATCAACTCAAGAATCTCACATGCCATCTTCCTCACAGAAGACATGTAACTGTTCAACAGACACCTGCAATATAACAAGAGAAAAAATTAATCATTTTTTTTTTACCATAACTTTGCTAATTTATTTATATATGTATAAGTTGGTTCATGTTAGTTATTTTTTGGTATGATACCTGAATTTCTCAGGGTTTTTGCCATAAACAGAGAAGTTGTGTTCTTGATTGGTGTTGAGAAGAAGGTACTCAATCCAACCAACGTCCCCATTGTGTCCAATTTTCTTGCTACCATACCCAAATGGATTGGGAGGTCCTACTTTTTCCTTTTCATTGAGTGACATAGAGAAGAATTTGAAGGCTTCATATTCCAATTCGGATATAGCTTCCATGGAGACACCATGATTGATGACTTTGAAGAATCCAAACTCCTCACAAGCCTTCACTATAAGGGTCTTTGCATCAGGTTTGGAGAGGTCCACTATGGGAATTGTTGAGGAAAATTTGGTTGGCATGCAGTTCTTAATGTAGGAGTATTGTTCTGTTGTTGCTTTGGACAACAACACCATTTTTCTTGTTGTTTGCTCGGCCGTTATTCTGTTTTGTGGTGTTAAGAAGTGGAGTGAAAGATAGGGAGAAGGTACGTGAGAGAGGAACAGAGATATTTGAAAAGCTTTTGGGGAGTCAATAAATAAGTGAAAGAGAGAAAATTTGGTTTGGCTTTGAGCAAAGGAAGTCTGTGAGAAAAACGGATGATTTCTTGGGTATTTATAGCAAAAAATTGGTGGGGCATTGAAAAAGAAAGAGAGAGGAAAGTATAATGATTCAATGTCTAATTTTTAAATTAGAGACATCATGTGATATTATATATATTTTATACTCATCCGACATGCTACCATTATTAAAAATATGGTTGGTACTGGTCTTCGTCGACGGAAGAGAAAGGAAGTAATGGAGGCATCAAGTTAAGGAAACGGTGAGGGAGGAAGAAAGATTAAAGGGTGTTTTTAATCAGCATAATTAGGACTTTAAATTTATTAATGAAGCCAAATATCTTCTATAAGCTTGGATCATTTGGACAAATTATAAGACCAATTATCTGTAAAACTTAGTTACATTTAAAGCATTTTATTCTTCCAAAAATATATTTTGTGGATAGATATTCGATCACAAAATCAGTCAGGTAAAGTGAGCTACACCGATTTTTCCAGGATCATTGCGGTAAAATTAAAAGCAATAGTATATTCTGACACAGCACTCTATTCATAACACGCGTTTTTTTTCCAAGTGAGACACGGAGTTTGAGCAGTCCCTATCTTGTGAATGAGTAGCACCGTTTTACTCATGTGCTGAAATTGGACATTGGTCAAAGAATCTTCAAGATGTGAATGCCAATGGGCCAACGTGGAGAAAGAATAAGGGATGGATTTGAGCTAGAAGCTACCACATCTAGTGTTGCAAACGTGTCTAGCATACTTATTTATTTGTTAGGTGAGACGGTTTGGGTACCCTGCCAATGATGAAAAATAATTGATTCACAAATGCTCATTTATTATAAACATTGATGTATATCTTCTGCCAGCAATGTTATGTAGTATACATTTATGTATTGGACCCTCTGTGATATGTAGTTGACACTTGACCAGATCAACTAAAAATGGCCATATTTTCTTATGCATCACTTATCATGGTATTTCCCAAGTTAAAGCAGGGATTGGCATTAAAAGAGATATGACAATTTCAGAGTATTGCTTCTGTGTCAATCTCAAAAATGTAATTCGATTACCACAAAAACATAATAACAATATAAAGAGAAAGTGGAAGTGATTTTAGTGTCAGGTCACTGTTAATATAAACTTTAAAGTAATTAATGTAAAAAAAATAACAAACTTATTATATAATAGTTTATGATAGAATAATAATATCAAACTTTTTTATATTATTAATGTGTAGACTATTTACTCAAAAAGAATATAAAAGGGTAAAAAAATAATCAAATTCTTAACATATATAACTATTAGGTAATAAATTATTAAATATTAAAAATTACACATTTTATTCCCCAAATTATATTGAAAATGGTTATTTTCTAAAGAACTGAAAAAATATATCTAAATGAAATCATTGCTAGAAATAGATTGATATTTGTTTAGCTTATTTCATGCATCTCCAATCTTAATGTAATTTATTATGTTTATCTTTACAAAGAAATTTGGGAAAAAAATAGATAAATTAGGTTTTTCATGCGAAAAACCAAAAATAGAGTATATTAGTAGATGCATTAACATTGCATCACAAGTAATTTTGACAAGCTAAACTCCAACATATTTGCATTCTGAACTAAATTATCTTTTTATCATCACTTTTATCTTTTACTTTTCTTATCTTTAAATTTTTTATCTTTTCTATCTTCTATTTTTTTATCTTTAAATCTCTTATCTTTTCTTTCAAATCTTTATCTTATCTCCTACCTATTTTTATCTTCTATCTTAAATTTCTTATCTCTTGCTTATAAATTGAGTTTGAATTAATCCAAGTACAAATAAAATTCTTATACATTTGACACTCGAATTTTCAAGTATTTTAATACCTGATACAATTTGGAATGAGTTAACAAAGTTGGTCCATATTAGTTATGTTTTGAAATGGTACCTAAATTTCTTAGGGTTTTTGCCATAAAAAGATAAGTGTTCTTGATTGGTGTTGAGAAGAAGGTACTCAACCCTACCAAAATCTCCATTGTGTCCAATTTGATTTCTACTATACCCAAACAGATTGAGAGACCCTACTTTTTCCTTCTCATTGACTGGCATAGAGAAGAACTTGAAGGCTTCATATTCCAATTGGGATATAGCTTCCATGGGGACATCATGGTTGATAACTTTGAATCTTTTTAATTTTTTTTTATTTTGAAAAATTAGTTTACCGTTATGATTTGAAAAATATTATAGATTCATAAAAAATGAATGAGAGAAAAAACGTGTCAATAAAGTTAAGAAAAAACGTGTTTATAATACTTTAGATATTTTTTATATTTTTATTTAGTTGTAATTAAAGTTTTATTAAGTAACTCATATAATAATGTAGTACAAAAAAGTAACTCATGTAATAGCGATTGATATTAAAAGTCAATATTAATTATTAAAATGAAAATATTTTTTAACTGAAAATAATATTAAAGGCACCTAAATCATTAAATTAAAAATCCTCTTGAATTTTATTGTTGTGAACAATAAACAAACATAGAAGCCATTCTATACAATAATAATATCAACCAAGAAAGATCTTATAAAATCAAGGTAAGTTTTTTTGAATAATTTAATTTTGCTTAGTTAAGCTATTTTGCAACTTTTTTTCGGTGTTTTTCTTTCAATTTCATGTATAAAAAAAACTAATATATTGAAAAAATTATCTAAAAAATCTTTTTAAGTTTAAAACATGATTGCCTACCGAGAAATGCTAGAGCCTGCGAAACATTACAGCCGATAAAGGAAGTTATCGAACCACTTCCTTCATCGTCAACTCTTTGAATATAAAATATTATTTGATTTTAACTTTTTAAAGTTATTTTCTTTTCCATACTTACCCCTAAATTTATTTTCTCTGCTCTTTCTCTCATCCGTATGAAATTCTCATTCTGAATGTCATTTACTTTCTTTTCTTTCTCTCTTTCTTAGGAATATCTTTCTCAACTTTTCGTTTTCTTCTCTCTTCCCTTCTTTCTCATTTATCTCATCTTCATATATTGCAGCGATAAAATGTTGGCTTACTATATTTTTCCCTTCTTACTGCTCCCTTCGTGTGACCATATTTTAGTGTTATTTATACATATAAGAGTATACTTGAGTGTAAGTACAACTTGAATTCTTAGGTCCAATGATGAAAGAAGTGAGAGATTTTTGAAATTGATTCTGGAAAACAACACTTCACCGCTGGTTTTAATCATCACACTAAGTTTGAACTTTGAACTGCACAAAAGAGTCAACATCTCTTCAATAACGTCCATGTTGTGAAGTTCAGTCTTACAATTCACAATTCCAGTTGCTAAATCTTCATCCAAAACACACATTTAATTTAAGATATGTAACAAGAAAAATGAAGTTCAGAATGGAAAAAGGCACGAATATGCGAAGCTGATATATCCATTGATCTTAAGAAATTTGACCAGCCCCGTCGTAGACCACTCCAAGTCTTGGACGAAGGGCGCTCTGGTATGAGCTCCATCACTCTCATCCCATCTTCAGCGATGCATTCCTCCTGTTCTCTCGTCTTCTCTCAATGATATTGTCGTTTACTATTCTTGGGTGTAGACATTGTGTTCTGTGCAAACAAGTACAAAGGATAAATTTGAAAAAAAAACATCAAATAAGTTAAAATTAATTAATATTTGTTTCACTTAATCTTTATAGCTCTTCCCAACTGATCAAATAGTAAAAATATTTGTAATGAAAATCTTTATATGAGTTGTTTAATTTTAAATAATGTTGTTTAACTCTTTTTTTTATTGTAATGGATGATATAAAGTTGCTTATATAAGTATCATTGCTTAAAATATTTATACAAAAAATAACTTATAAAATTAAATTAAACATCCACATTATTAATTTTAACATTGAAGTGAATTTTTGTGTAGGTGTTTAAATTTAGGTGGAATTATAAGGCTTACAAAATTAAGATAACACAATCATCTATGCAAATATGTATTGTAGATGCTCTTAGAAACAACATTTTTTCATTAATTAAAACATATTATCTTAGAATAAAAAATTATTACATAGAAGGTAGACAAGTAACTTTGCTCCTTACATCTTCTACTCTAGGTGTCTTCCTTCTTTGCAATTTCAACAAGTCAATGGGTGGTGTACCTGCAAAAGATACTTTGTAACATTCCGATGAATTACACTAGAAAGAGAGAGATCCAGAGACTGTGTAGTTATAATATTGTATAGTTGATGATGACTTGAAGGAATTAATTAGTACTACCTATACTAACAAGATGCATATACTTTTCAGTAGTTCATCACATAAGAACTACATAGTTATGCGTGTTTGACTTTGAGTAGTTATGAGATGAGTGACTTTTTGAGAAGTTTCTCGGGAAAGAGTATGAAGGAGAATAAAACATGCTGAAAAGTCTTGTGTTGGTTTGTGAGGATAGTCATTAATCTTAAAAGCAGTCATGAATGATTGTCGAGGTCTTAGAAGGGACTACTTACGAAGAGTTTTTGATCGGTGAAAGATTCTGATCGACCAACAAAAATGTTGAATAAAGTGTTATTATGTTAAATGTCGTAGTGTGTGACTAATCAAGAAATTGACAATGCGAGACGTTACACACTTTAACACTTAAGTAAGGTCTTGATCGAGAATAATAAATAAAAATATTAAATGAATATGAATAATGACCTTACTTTAATATTCTGGTAACTATTTATATATATCTTAATGAATTTTAGATTCATCATCCCTTATGCCTCATTGCCTTTTTAGATAATGTGTTCGTAATCATTATTAGGAAACTATTTCGGTGAGGTAACCACTATTAGGATGTTTATTAGGATCATGTGATGGGATTTTCTTATGAATAATCGGGTATTTGGTTTAGTTGAATACTTGAGACGAGATTATGGAATCTTTTCCCAGTAGTAGTTGAGTAGTTGGCTTAACTGAATAATGAGGATTTCTCATTGGGTGAACTTTTGAAGTGTATGAGTACACGGCTATTCGGCTAAGGATTTTGTCCCAACGCTACTCTTTGCAGTGATTGTTGATTTTGGGGCTTTTTGGGGTATTCGGCAGTTTTTACTTATGGATGCCTTGATATTTTTTAAAGTGTTATTTTGAGGGATGTTTTGAGTATTCGAGTATCTGGTATAGAATTATTTGATGAAAAAAATAAAAGATAAAAAAAATGAATTCTTTTTTTATAAAATATAAAATGACTTTGACGATGAAGAGAAACAAGAATAATAAAATGAATAATGTCTATCAGAAGAAGATAACCAAAACCTTAAAATGACAGTGATTACGAGATACAGAATAAATACCAAAATAGAACGAATCATTCTAAATCGTTAACTTATCTATCACGTCATTCTAAATAAACAAAAAAGTTTGACAAAATTTATGGTTTTGTAACAATTTTCTAATAATTGTTGTAATAAATAAGCATCATTGGGTTGAATTTAGAAATTAAGAAAGTGAAAGGTATATTAAGAGCATGAAAAAGGGAAAAGGATTGAATAAGAAAAGAAGAAGAGAGGTAGCAGTCACCCGCAGTAGACGGACGTAGCTAAATATATGAAAGATCTTTCTTTGTTGTGGGGTCCTGCTTGGGATGAGTGAGGGACCATTCCCAATTCAATTTGCTATTTTTTTTTTATTATTATTCTCTGATGCAATCCTATTCTGCCTTGACTTGTTTTTCCAAGATCTACAAGACATTCTCCATTCTCCATCTGTCAACTCCTCTATTTTGCCACAGGGGGAGACCATTTTTTTATTATTATATATTCAATGTTATTAGTTTTTTTTAACTAAAATTTTAGGTAAGTTAGATCAGAAAAGATTTATCAACATTAAAATAAACATCAAAATTCTTATGAATACTTATAAACCTACTTATAAATTATTTATCATTAAATTTTTCAAAAAAATTGAACTGATATTTTTTAAGATAAATTTATTATTTACCAATTAAAAGAATCTTTATATGCAAATGTTAGTCCAGGTTCTTCTTTCTAAATCATTCAATTTGATCTTGTAAATTCTTTCTTCATAATGACGTATATTACTCCACGATACAACCTGTTTGTTTAGCATCATTTTCATAGTGACGGGAGAAAAGTATCGGTTCCCACATTTCCAAAACCTTAGGCATTTTAAAATTAATTAATTCTATAATTGTGTTACGTACAACGAATTATTAAGGTTATGTTAAGAAGTTAGTCATATTTTTCTCTTTTGTATATAAGTCATATTTTAGTTTAATTGTAATTAATTTTTCTTGATTCTTTCTGCCAATCGCTTTCTAATTAATTCTATTTTATAGCTTTTAATCTGAATATATCAATCTTATAAACACTTACCTTTTAAGAGTATATTTTAGCTTTTAAGAATATATCACTCTTATAAACACTTACCTTTCTAGTACTAGCTAGTTAACATCATTACTTAAACGGATGAAATTTTTGCATTGTACGTTTGTAAATTATCTAACTCTTTTAAGCAAAGTCATACTTAAACGTAATTTGCACTAATTAATCACTGTACGTGGACTTTCATTTTCTTTTTCATTTGTTTCGTGTACGAATAGATATTATTTGAAAATATATAAAATTATGAAAAATACAGAAATTTTGGTCATAATTGACAAAGACAGTCAGCAATGTATATTGGGTTAAATCCATTGGTGGGGGCACTCACCAGCCATGAAAGAAGCTTGAGGTTGATATTGAGAGGGACGGGCATATTAAAAAATTGGAATTATGAGATGGGTTTTGCATATTTTTCATATACTAAAATGTTACGGGCGGGTGTCAATTTTGGCTGAAAAGAATCATGAAAATAGCGATTACAAAAGCACGAAGTTATACTTCTAAGTCTTTAATATTATCCATTATAATTCATTTAACTGATTTCTTTTTCTAATGTTCTTCTTCTTTTTATCTTTGTGAAAGTACTAATTGACATTTTCATTTCATTTGTTCATTGAACAAATCAATTTCTTATTTAAACAAGACTGATCATTACATATATATTAATTGTAATAATTATGTCTTCTTATTTTAAAAAAAAAATATTCGGACATCTATTACAAGTTGCAAAAAAAAATCATGATTTCAATAATAGTTCAATTCATGATCATTGAAAAGTCATCCATGAAACAGCCAAGTCCATATATGATTGATATTAATATATAAAAGCAAAATATAAATAACACCAAACTGTAGAAATAGGATAAAGTTTTAATGCCACAAGAGTTTCAAAGGGCTCCATAAAACTTCAATACTAGAAGCCATGATGAGCAGAGTGGAAAGTGACAACACTGACATCTCGCGATGATTGTAGAAGAAAGGTCTTGCACGGACACCATGTAGCCACACCCTCAAATCAAATTAATTATATGCTGCATATGAGAGAATTGAATGATCATCTTCACTTTTGTTACGTCCAACATGCTAAAATATAGAGTAGGGTTAGGAATATGAATTAATAGCAAAATAAAAATAAAAACATAGTCAATGATTACAATAATTAGTCTTATAATAGATAGATTGTCGTCTGACCCAACTTAGGTCTAATTATTCGACCCAATAATTAAGAATTACACAACATAAGTTAACCTAGTTAAGGAAATTTATTAGAATCTTGAGAGATCCCCAACATTTGAACCTATCTTATCTTTTTCCCTAGGGGGCAATTCCCCTTCTTCATGCGACTCTTATCTTTTCTTTTTCAAGATTAGTAGAAAGATCTGTAAATTAAATATCATCTGAAACAGGAAAAAAAGGTATATTATCTTTCTATCCCTACCCTCTATTCCAACTTTTTTTGAAAGATAAAGATTAATTGTTAATTTTTTAGTTTTTTTTTTTAATGAGAAGCATTTGAATCCATCTATTCCAACTTCTTAATTTTATCTTTTACTAATTTGAGTGTTTGAGTCATTAAGGTGACTTTTGATTTCCGGCGTGTTTGGTAACACGGCTATTACCATTTGACGCGAAACCAGTAGAAGATACAAAGAGTAGCTTTTACATCTTTTGGAATACACTTGACGCAAAAATGAAGGAATTAATGGATTCTGGATGCGTATATCCTATGTATGGGATTTCTTAATTTGAAAGATTCATTGATATCAAGGCCGTGAGAGACATGTGATCACTCCCTAGGATATTATCGGTATAGAATAATTATGAACGAAATAAAAATTAAGCGACAAATTGTGGAATTTTAAAATAATTAAGGGAGCACTTCATTGCAGCTATGCATTATTGGTAATTAGACCATCTATATCGATTAGAACCTAATTAATGGACTGAAAGCGAAGTTTGAAAATAAGAGACACGTACGTTCTACATTGATATTGAATTATAAATTCAGTTTAATCCATGCAAAAAACAGAAATCTATTAATAATGGTATAATAATGTTCTTGTTAGTTAAGCTGGTCGAATTTTGTTTGTTGACAAGAAGAAAAAAATCTGCATACATCTTTGTGATGGTTGAAAGAGGACCTCTGTTTTTTGTGACTAAAAGTTTAGGAGGTAGAAGTTGTCTCATTTCAAGACTAGTGCAAGTGACATACCTTAACGTAAATTTATTGTGATACTAACAAATAACCTACCAATGATTGCCCAATAACTAACTCAAGATCCGTTTATTAATGTTGTTCCATCCTACAAGAGACACCATCAAAATTCCCTATCAAATATGTAATAGGATTTTCTTGTTAAAAATAGTTTATTGTACCAATTCAGTTAATTTTATTCTAAAATTCAATGGAATTCTTAAGTACATAATTAAAATACATGTTTAACCATAAATTTTATAATAATACACATGTATCACGATAACTGAAATTAATTCTAGTTATAAATCATGTAAACTTTTTTAATTTTATCTATAAAAATAAAAAATAAATACTAATAATTTACGATAACTTATACATTTTACTCAATTAAGTCAGTTAAATCAATTAACTTGATGAATCATATAAATCCTAAGCCTAGTAAATAAAATTAAGTTACTTAGATTAAAAAAATAAAAATTGTAAGTACTAATATTGTTGGATATTCAATAGTTTCACATGCAAAGTAGGTATGAATACTTAAAACCGAAAAGCATAGAAATATAAGCATTCAACTATATGAAAGGTCAGAGCCTTAGCCTGCAGGTGAATCCACGTGGCACCCTATGATTGGTAGATTGGGATGTCGGTCACACTCTTTCTCTATTATTGCGGGGGAAGGGAATGAGTAGTAGTAGTTATTGTGTCATATGGATGCCAGGTTGGCTAAACAATGCCACCTTCACAATCACACACCAAACCTAATCACACATATGATTTATTTTCGTCAACATAATAAATTCACGTAAACAGCCTTTTCACGTTTTTTAACCCTAACGTTATGTTGCTTGAGACTTTAAACTAACCATAATTCATAACTTTATGATAGGAGCATATTATGTTTACATTTGAAAATTCCATTTAAACTAAAATAAGTCTCTAGTCAATATAGTAGACGTACGTTTCCTCTTGTTGACTAAATTATGAGAGACATTGTCAAACACTCAAAATCAAAAATAGTATGTAGGTACCTTTCAAGTAGAAAATTATAATTAATAGCAAATCTTGATAAGTTAATTATAAATATATAGTATCTGTCCATTTCATCGTTAACACACACTCATACGTACGTGTAAGATAAGATTCATGGCCTTTTCTTCTTTTTTTTCCAGGTAATTAAGTATCATACATGACTTTGCTCACATGCTTTAGTGGAGATCGAATTATTCTTTTCTTCTGTATCTAGTGAATTTATATTCAAAAACCCACGGCTAACTCCATTCCTCTCCAATCCCTATCACTTTTGTGAATACATTGTATTTGTGTTTACATTGGGAGTCACATATTATGGATGTCTAATTAATTTAGCAATAGGGGATGGTGCCCACAAACTAATAGACCTATAGCTTCCTTATATAAATGGAATCATAATGAAGATCGTGTAATGCCACATCACTAAGCTGGATTTAATTATGCAATATTCATATTATCCTATTTATAGTACTTAATGGCCCTGGATTGTCATAGAGGTGTAGTACTAGTATATATCTTTCGAGCTATTTGCAATTAATCATTCTTTCTGTTCTCACTAATTTATAAGAATGGAAATAGGGATGTGATTATGGGAATTGAGAAAAAGTGGATGATGTAGATGATAATAGAAAATGAGAATCTTTTTCGGATGCATGGTACGCCATCTCAATAATTATTCGGGCACGTAAGAACTCATCCACTAGCTGGTTGGTTGCATTATTGGTTTCAACTTTGATGCTGACCCTTATTCAACGGCCTTTTAAGTTTCTGTTTCACAAATCCTATTCTGAGGAAGGGAGAGGAATTTTCTATGGTCCCGATGAACAAGTTTGCAATGTGTACGACTTGTCCCATATTTGCTACAATATTCAGGCACAGAAGCATAGGCCTAATTAACACTGTAATTAGTTATTTCGTGGAATCACCTCATTCTCTCTCTCCCTCTCCCTCTTCTTACGCGGTTTGTTTAATTTGGGCCTAGTGCCTAGCTACCAATGCCCACGGTTTTGGAATTCCACTCAAGATCAAAGGATGGTCCCTAACACATGAACCCACAAGATGTTCTGATCACTGCCATGTGCTGTAATCTCAACAGTATTTTCAGTACTTTTTCTTAATGAATTTTTTGAGATATTCCCAAGCTCAAATGTTGGTGAGGTGGAGATTTTGTTAACCGTTTTTCTTTCTAAATATAAAAATTACCTCACTCACTATGACAAAAATCAAGTTCACTGTTATGAGATACATGGTAAGGATATACGTGTTCATGTACCATTTACAATTTGTCACGTTTTACATTATTATTAAAAGATCAGCTCCAATGGAGATGTTTGAATCGTGTTTGCACATTAAGGACCAAGTTTAATAAGAATCTTTATGGGAGCTTGCGCTTATCAAACATTACTCAGGTACCAAGTACTTTTCCTCTTCTTTATGGACCCAATTATGTCACGATAATATTAAAAAATAGCAAAAAATTAATGCTAAAAAAATGTTGGGTGAATATCCAAAATGGTTATTGAAAGTATGAGGTGTTTTCACGTTAATCTCTGAAAGTAATAATATTTAAAAAAGTCTTTAACATTATAATTTGTCATTTACTTTAGTTTTCAAAAAGTCATGACTTAAGTGAAAATATTAATATATTTTATAAGATTAAAGTGATATTAAACCGTTAGGTTTAGGGATTAAAGTAAGATTCATTTTGACTTTTTTTTACTTTCAGAAACTAATACGGCAATATTTTATACTATCGAAAAATAAAATGATAATTTATCCTAACATGAAAGGATTTAAGATCATTAATGAAACCCATTTAGTGAAATTTTTAAAATGGTTGAATTGAATATAAGGGTTGTTCAAATTGTAAGAAATAAATAAATAATGTGTAATAATAGAATCTATAATATATATATATATATATATATATATATATATATATATATATATATATAAAGGAACATTAGATTGAACATGCTTAGGTCTTCCTTTAAAGAAAACTCAATACATGACACATGATACGTTAAATTTGTTATGTAATCTGCAAGATTATCGAGAAAGCTATATATGTCTGGAATATATATTTTATTCTTATAAAGCTTTATTGCAATTTGTATCAAGCTTTTGACCATTATCAAATCTCCATTGTTAACTACATCAGATGCATTCACTAGTGTTGAAGCAAAAGGGGTGTATGCGTTGTCCTATATCTGTGAGGCATTCTAATTGATAAATAACCTTAAAGTAGAAAAAAGAAAAAGAAAAAACATTTATAGTATATAGACTATTGTAACCCCCATTTTGTATTGACAAGTGCCCCCATAATTCTCTACATATTATCAAGCAACAATTCTCTCAAAATGTCCAAGCCTATTATCAGCCAATCTTGAACCATAGGTTGAATTCTTGTACTCAAACCACGTAAATTCTTTATATAAGCTTTCTTTTCCTTTCATGAGAGAAGGTAATGGCGCTATTTTTTCACTCAAAGGTGGACCTCCAAAGTAAATCATTGAGAGCCTAGACTTAAATCCATTTGCCAAAACTCTATGTCTCACACTCCGAAATCTTCCATTGGTCATAACCTATATTGATGCACGACCAAAAACAAGAACAAAAAAAATAAACATACAATAGACATGTTAGAATACTAGTCAATAACAATAATATATATATATATATATATATATATATATGACAAACCTCTTTTGAATAAAATATTATTCCATACTAACATAAGGTTAAAGCAAAACTTTTTGCTCTTGCTTTCCAATTTTCTTTTTTAATTTTTTTTCATGGTAAAGGGTTGTGGGAGCTGAATAACCAAGTGGAAATGTAATAATTAACGAGTCAACCCAAATTTTTGCAGACACATTTTCAAAAAAGTACTTAAAAGAAAGGAAAAGTTTGTATTTATTTTTTATTTTTCACTTATCCAAAGAAACAGGGAAGTCCTAAAGGAAATGAGATTTTTTTTTTCATTTAACTTTTTAGTATGAACCAATAATATGCTTTGTGTTGTACCTGAAGAGAATCACCAACATTTATGAAGAAAGATTTGTGATCAGGTGGGACTGAAATCCAGTTTCCATCTCTAAGAAAAATCTGAAGGCCTGAAGTGTTGTTGGACCTAAGTAAAGAAATGATTTGTGGGTCTGTATGTTCTCCGAACCCAATCAAGTTCTGACCATTCACGGCAAGTTCAGGACAAGCAGGGTAGTGATTCACCCTGAAAACAGAGTCACTCTGTTTATCCATCAGAAGCTTGCTAAACACATTCTTTTGCTGAATCTTCAATCCTTCTGCCATCAACTCAAGAATCTCGCATGCCATTTTTCTCACAGAAGACATGTAACTGTTTAATAGACACCTACAGTATAGCAACACGAGAAAAAAATAATCATTTTTTCTTACCATAACTTTGTTAATTTATTTATATATGTATAAGTTAATTTAGATTGGTCCGGTTTTTGTACTATTTTGAAATGGTACCTAAATTTTTCAGCATTTTTGCCATAAAAAGAGAAGTTGTGTTCTTGATTGGTGTTGAGAAGAAGGTACTCAACCCAACCAACATCCCCATTGTGTCCAATTTTCTTGCTACCATACCCAAATGGTTTGGGAGGCCCTGCTTTTTCCTTCTCATTGAGTGGCATAGAGAAGAACTTGAAGGCTTCGGATTCCAATTGGGATATAGCTTCAATGGGAACACCATGGTTGATGACTTTGAAGAATCCAAACTCCTCACAAGCCTTCACTATGAGGGTCTTTGCATCGGGTTTGGAGAGGTCCACTATGGGAATTGTTGAGGAGAATGCAGTTGGCATGTAGTTCTTGATGTAGGAGTATTGTTCTGTTGTTGCTTTGGACAGCAACACCATTTTTCTGGCTGCTTGCTCTGCCGTTGTTCTGTTTGGGGGTGTTAAGAAGTGGAGTGAATGGAAGGGAGAAGGTGACTAGTAGAGAGGAATAGAGAGAGGTTTGAAGGGCTTATGGAGAGTCAATAAATAAGTGAAAGAGAGAAAAACTTAATGAGGCTCTGAACAGAGGATGCTTGTGAGAAAAGCGGTTGTGTTCTTCGGTATTTATACCCAAAAATTGGTGGGGGCATTGAAAAAGAAAGAGTGGGGAAAAGCAAGATGATTCAATGTCTAATAGGAGATCTTTGTGTGGGCCCTATATCAAGCACAGTTATTCTTTGACATTTGCTTCATCGTTCTACTAAAAAATTGAAGGCTACACTGAAAATGATAACATGCAGAAGGATGAGCTCCTGTTGGTTTAAGTGTTAAAACAAAGCATAAGAGGTGAAACATTACTGGGAGGGGAAGAAAATAAGGTGAAGATTCTTTATTAATTATTAATGTATCAACTATCAAGGCAGGCAGCATATAATATCATAAAATATTGTGAAGGACGTGCTAATTGGTATGGACATAAATTTCATCATACATTGGTGTAGGTATATGCTGGGGAAACTAGTCACATAGTGGGTATGACACACTTACAGAGCAATTGTCTCTGAAACGTAGGGAAATTGTTGCTGTCATCATCTGGTTCTGTCTATTTTCTGCTTTTCTGTAATTAGGAGTTCTGTTAATTTCCTTTGGACTTTCATTTTCTGTTTGGTTGTGTTGTATTTTTGGGTTTGGATACTTTTTTTTAATATTTAAAAATGAAAGATACATATTCAAGTTTATAATAATTCATGTATCAATCGATTGAACTAGACTTATTTGATGATTCGGGTATCCTTTATACCTTATTATAATTATATTTTTTCTTTAGCTAAAATAAAAGTCGGTTTCTATCGAAGGAAACTAAAATAAATATGGCACTCACGAGGGATACTCTGAAAAAAAGTTATTTGAGGGTAGGAAGTATGTGTAGTCAACATTATGAAAAGCTTGGCCTATAATTAGATCAGAACTTGTGAGTTGCATTGATGCCACGATATTATTATTTTTTATTTCGATATCAAGATGCCACGATATTATGTTCATGGAGCTAGCTGACATCAAATATAAGAAAATGTGGTTGACACACCACAAACAAATTCTGAGATGTCATGTTACTTTTTCGTACTATATTGGTCCATATGCATTTTTAAGGTAAGAGTAAGAATTAGCATAGAGAATCATTTTGTACAAAGTTAGTTCTACATGATTTGTCTCACTACTTATTTAGAGAGTGAGAAAAATTACTATTTTTTCTTTTTTTAAACATAAAATCGTCATCAATAAGATAGGTACATATATATACTTTATGTTTTAAATGCATGTCTTCTCTTCATATTATATATATATATATATATATATATCATTTTAAAATAATCCATAATTAAAATACTTTTATTATCATTGTGCATACTTTTAAATTAATTGTTTTAAACCTTTTATTTTTTATGTTAAAAACTTCTCATAATCCTTAATCTCAACTGCTTATAATATAAATGGACTACTTTAAAATGTGCATTTGTAAACTAAATTAAATTATACTCTTTTTAAAGGTAATTGTATCTCTTAATATACTCTTTCCTAAACAAGTTACATATTATTCTTATTTTTTCTATTAAATTTATTTTTTAAAATTAATCATTGATATATTTTTATACTCTTAAATATTTTAATAGATATTTTTAAGGTTAATTGTTTTGGAATTAATAATGCATATATTTTTTTATCATTAAGTGAATTTTAACTGTATAATTCAAACAGATAACTAAAACTAATTAAAACAATATTTATCATTCATGTATAATTGTATGGTCAAGATTAACTCCTTTCACTTCTAACACTCACTAGTTATGTCTTTCATATATATATATATATATATATATAAATATTTTTTATACAAATTAAATTTTATTAATTTAATTGTTAAATCATTTGATTTTTAATCAACAATCATGTACATCAAATGATATACAGATCAAACTTTGCAAGGCATAATTATGCGCCCATAGAATGTTCTATATTCACATAGAAGAAGAAACATCTTTTAACACTTCTAGATCTGTCTATACTAAAGGTGTCAGCTATATAAAATGACAATAATTTGAAAAAAAAAACTTATATTGCTATATATAGAAGCATATATACTTTGTATTATTACTATTTTAAAAAATTTTATATATGTAATGCGATCGATGAGTGTATTAACGTCAATGAGTAGTCAATACGTGTCAAATGTGATTCTTTTGCAATAGGGAATAAAAATTAGCGTTGGTTTGCTTACATGATCATTTCTGCTTCAAGATTAGAAGTATTTTGCCAATTAAGGGGGAGTTTTAAACGAGTTTACATGGGCTTAATTTACATAAAAATATCAAAATGATTTATGGGTTTTTATAATTTTAATTTATTATAATAAACTCCTTTCAAAAAAAAGTTTATTATAATAATCTTTAATTTAGCAAATATTCTTAACTTATTTTGTATGATACATATAATGTTAGATCAAGCACTTTATGACTAGGCCAAAAGTTATTGCCCGGGAAGATGTTGAATGTTAAGGAAGATTTTGTATGAAAATATAAATTGACTTAAATAATCTTTTAGTCTCTGTATAAAATAGGGTGTTTATAAAATATGGAAGATGCTGATAATTATTATATTATCAATAACTTTATATAAAAAATGAGTTTTATTGATTTAACTGTTAAATTTTAATTAGATATTATATTGATTTCATTTTTTAAAGTTGAATAGAAATAAAAATTAATAAAATGATTCACATTTTAATGTCTTTTAAAAATATTTATTATATCAATTTTTATATATGAATGAGATATAAAATATGTTTTTAGATCAAAATAAACCTTTGTAAAAAAAATTAAACTAAATTTTGAAATAAATTTATTTAATTAAAAATTATTAAATAGTGTACGATAAATAGATATAATTTGGTTTTAAAATAAAATATTTTATATTATTGTCCAATGATAAATTATTATATATGATAAAATTATTAACTTTTAAAATAATTACTTAATAAGGTTATACTTAGGTTCTTCTAAAAAGAAGTCATAGATGATTTATAATTGAATGATATATAATATAACTAAAGCTTTAGATTAATAATATATGAAATTAAATTTATAAACTGATGTTTCTAAACACAAAAAAAAAATCATAAATATTACATATGTGTGCATCTAACATTTCCGAATATCCGTATCATTACGTTATTATTGAGACGTAATTACGTAAAGAAGAAATAAAATGAAAAAAATGGTTTAGAATTGGAAGGATATTCGGTTGAGAGAAAGAACAAAAGTGAATTGTGCATAAAGATTGATGTACAAAGTGAGGTTTACGTGAAGAAATTTGCCGACATGCGTGTCCAAATGATAGAAGCTCGTGTTGAAATGAAAAAAAATTATGGTCATGTTTGCTAAAATATTTTAACTAATTTTAAATTTTTGTACTAGTTGAAAAGTTAATTTAACTGTTTCATAAGTAAATTATTTTAGTAATTTTTAATATTATTTATTAAATATTACTTGAAGTAATGTTTTAAAGCTTTTAGTTTCTATTTTTATAATATTTTTTTCTATTTTTATTTTTAATATATTTATTCATTTTCTTTGTTATCTTTTTAAAATAAATCATAATTATTATTTTTCTGTCATTTCACACTTTTTAAATAGTTTAATAACTAATTTTATCAAATATTTTAAATTTAATTAACTAATTTTTTTAACTTCCAACTTTCCATTGTCAGTTAATTTTTTAACTTTTAATTATGTTTTTAACTAATTTTTCTGTCGTACATAATCATATCCCTTTCTTTTTCTCAATGAGAAATTATGTAGGTAGTTCACAATTTCGACCATTTTTCTCGTTATACATAACTAAGTGTAGTTAATTTTTTTTCTTATAAATTAAAATTTTAATTATACAGTTTATCATCTAAATATTATCATTTCATAATTTTTTTTTACAAATTTTATCATTTAAAATTTTAATTTTCACGCATTTTATCACTTATATTTTCCCCCTAAATTTTATTACTAAAGTTCTTAATTTTTACGTAATTTATTATTATGCTGATAACAAAATTACTTGTCTCGAAAAAAATGATTTTGTATTCTTTATTCTTTAACTTTTTTAGTAAACATCAGTAGTAGTGGTAAAATGAAAAAAAAAATTGGTCGGTAAAATTCATAAAACTAAACTTAAATACTAAAATTTATAAAATAATGATAACTAGATTATAAAACATGTAACTAAATTTAAATTAAAACATAATATTTTGATGGCATGACATGAGTTAGTGGCGTGAGTACTGAGCAGACCCGACCCAGCCAGCCATTTTTTTTTTGTGTGTGTCTCTCTCGCGACCAAATCATGGGTTCTAGGAACACATGTGCACCACCACTCCGCAAATGACACGTACGCCACGTTTGAGTCTTCCACCAGTGTCACACGCACAAAATCTCCAACGTGCCAATGATTCCTTCCATCACACCATTATTTGGCTGTGGTTTACTTCTTTAAACATAATTAATGCGTCATAAATATTTTGAATCATGCTTTAGCACGTGTTCAAAATATAATGCTATATGAAATCAATTGAATGACCAGGTAAAAACTGCTTAGATTGTTTGTCAATGCAAGTCTTATTTTTTCATTTTCTTCTAATTTTAATACAATCTATATGTATTTTTACATAGAATAATCTTGATGGAAACCAAATAAGATAATTACTGAGGATAAAACTATGTGTTTGAATATTTAATATAAATGCATATTTAAGACTTAAAACTAATTATAAATTTTTTATATATGTTAAATTTATTAATTTTATATAATTAATTTTAAAGTCATACTACGAAGAATTTTAATAAGTTGAAAATATGAAGAAAAAAAATTATATGAACAGTACATGCATGGAAATTAAACTGTATCTTATAGTCTGTTAAAGATTGTAAAATACGTAAAACATGGAGAAAATTAGGAAGATAAGAAAAGAACAGGATAAAAATAAAAATCTTATAAATAATGGAATAAAAAGAAAGAAAAGATAAAAATAGAAGGAAAATGAAAAAAATGTAAAAAGAGGTGGGGAAAACAAAAATCCTACACTTTTATTCTTAATTTTTAAGGGCAATTTGTTTATCCGTATACATTTTTTTGTATGATTAAGTGATTTATAATTTTATCCAATTGCTATTCCTATTCTCAGTTTTAATAAATATATAAAAATTGAATTTCATCTCATCAAGTTGTTAGTAAAAGCTATATATTAAAATGATAAAATTATTTATATATGTTTTTGAAAAATAATTTATAGCAACACGTACATTTAAGTTATAATTATCAAAATAAAATAACATTTAAAAAAATACTATAATATATACTATATGACAATTAATATTTGAACACGTACTTATAAGACAACGTAATCAAATGTCTCTAATTAATAAATTTCCAACGTCAACTCTGTCCGCTGCTTGAAATAGCAACAGTGCTATAGAAGCATATTTTTATTTTTCTTCTTCTTCTTCTTCGTGACTTCCTTGCTTCCTCTTAATTTCCTTCAATGTTTATCATTATTTTCGGTGTCCATGCCCTCCACTGATGTCTTTCCATGGCCCCATGTGCATGCGATGTTTTGAGTGATCAACAGTGTCAAGATAAAAACCTATATCTGGAATTGGAATTGTACGTTGTACCTAAATTTTTGAAAAGGAAAATACTAAAACGAAAAACAAATTGGGCTTCAATGACCATGAGCGTGACTACGTACTCCAAAAATAAAATTATTGCTTTTATAATTTCTTCATCTTCATATTTTTTAATTAGTATGAATTTTTAAAACAAACTCAACTTGTACGCAAAAGTGTATTAATATATCTTTAATAAAATCGAAAGTATATCATAAATGTAACTCATTAAACTTTAGGTGTAAATACAACATTATTCGTTTACTTTATACATATTCGGATTTAATTAATTGTAACTTTTTCTTGTGGATAATGATGATGATGCAAAAGAGTACCCTTTGTCCCATTTTCATCCATTATTTATTTAAACCACTTGTAGGCATCAATACCATGAAAATTTTTCTTCTCGTTCTTTTTTTTTCTTTTCAATATTCATGTGTGCAGGTTGGTAGGAATATTTGTACGGAGGGGAGCAAATTTCGAATAAAGAGGTCAATTTTTCAAAATTTACTTTTGAAAAATTGGGCTGATGAAATGAATGTTAATCTTAGTTCATTCTCATCCTTTAAGTTTTATGTTTATCATAGTTTTTTTTTAATTGGTGCAGAGAAATATCATCCAATTTAGAAAAACTTCTAGATTCAAAGAATACTTAATGAAGAATCTACTTTATCTCACTTAAAAACATGAATAAGAGTTCAAATATAAAATCTAAATTTATCATATGTGACTTAAGAGACTATGTCTTATTCTACTCTATTAATTTCTTGAATTCTTAATAACAAAATTAGGAATTTGAGATTGAGCCTTGAATATACAAGTTTCTATAAGATATAATTATAGCACAAAAGACCTAATACAATTGCTTGTATGATATTTTCAAACCCATTTTAATTTCAATTTTCTTATTTTTCACTCACTTAATATTGACAAGGAAGGTGTCAACTTGTGTAGGCTAAACAAGGCATGTGAGGTTTTGTATTTTAAGAGGCTATAGTATAGATCAGGGCTCGTGAATTATGACACTGCCGGTCCTGCAGGTATCATAGACAAGATCTATCAGAAAAATGCAGCAAATGTATTTAAAGATTTCATTGGCATGCTTAATTATGATCTCCAAATTGTCAAAACCTAGCTATTAGCGGATAGGGTCTCAATCACACAGTCACAACAGCAAGCATTATTCAAAGATGATTATTATTAATTAGGAACCTGTAATGCTCTAAACGGATCCATCATTATTATTACAAACTTGGATGAAGACGCTACTATATAGATGCATGAATTTTCATCATAATAATTAGACTTGTGGTTTCAGCATGACCCTTAACATAAAGTGGTTCCTCAACACCAATGGTGTTGCCAATATCTCCTTTTTGACACGACTTGACAGTTTCTCTGATCCTCAAACAAACCAATTGCATGCCAAACTATGAAGTTTATGATTAGTATATTACTATCTCCGAGAGATTTTTTTTAAAAAAATTCTCGTGATCATATAATTGGGTTGTGGAAATGATAAACAAAATAAAAAGGTGACACTAGTGGGTTGGTTTGTCATCCATGAAAAGGACCAAGTCATGTTAAAATTGAAATCCGGATAATGCATGCATTCCTGCCTCACAAAATTGAATGGTAGGCCTCTTGTTAGCACAAGATGTGTACTTAATTCATAAGCTTATAGCATCATGGTTTTGTGTTGATTAATCAAATTTTGATTAGGTATGGCTCTGCCTAATTCGTCCTTGAGGATATTGGCAGTCAGCATTATCTACAGAAGATTAATGTATCAGGATAAGGTGTTCAAGATAAATTAGTCCCAAACCACATTATGACTCATGACCATAAATTTTTGAATCTAGCCATTATAGCTAATGATAAAATAACTGTACGTATCAAGTGCTCCTCTGTTTCTAATGACAACATTATCTGTATCAAACCATGAAAGTTAATTCGTTTATGATATAAATTCAGTCAATCATTAACAGTCATCGACTCATCGTTATCATCAACAAGCTAAATTTAAATTTTCAACATTAAGAACACTCTGCCAGAGTACAAAGACTATAATTTCATTAAGTCATGGGATGATTAAGTTGTTACAACATTTTTTTAAAAAATTTTGGGATGCTGCTAATTAATAACTTCGGATTTTTTTTTTTTAAAAAAAGAGAGGTTAATAGTCCCTCTATGCGGAGAAGGGATAATCCTAGGATGATCAAATTATTTAGTGTCTATTATAGTTTAGTATATATAGGTCAAAACCATTAGTAACTTGTAATAGAAGGTCTTATTAGGCTTAACATCAAGATGTTTATATATCCAGGTTAAGTCCATTATCCACTACCTCGCGACCATGAGAGTTTTACGTATTGTATTTCAATTTGGAGTGGAAGAGAAGACTTAACCTTTCCAGAAAATAAATCAATTAATATATAACCAACATTGGTGCGTAATATATTATCAGCTATTAGATGTCAATTCATGTGATCAGGTTTGTTTCAAGAAAATTGATAATTTTATTTATAAAAAAGACTGATTGTGAATAAGCTTTGAAATTAACGTTGGCAATCAAACTATAAATTTATTATCGGCTTTCAAAAGAATGGACTCAAATACAGAAATACTGTTTTTATATATGTATATGCATCTAAATCTTATTGTATATTATACAAATTTTAATAGTATATAGTTGAACAATAGATTAATTAATTAAGCAAATTAATCATTAATATTTTTACAGAAATTAACTTCGTTTTAGTATATATGTTAAGAAGATAGGTGTATTTCAGTTGTATAAGTAATACTTTCTTTAAAAGCAAAACACAATATTATGAGTTATTTTTCACAATATTCACCAAGTTAATGTATTAAAAATATCAGAAATTAATGATTTATAAACCTACATTTGTTATAGATTTATTAGTATACTATTATGCGTTAAATTTATGTTTAATTTGATCAAATATTTTTGTACTCTACAAAATCAAAGGAAAATAAATAAGTTAAAAAAGGAAATTAATTCATGTTTCACATTAATTAAAATAAAATAAGGGGATGTACTAAATTGATCTTCTTACAAAATTAACACATAACTTTCTATAATTTGGTATAGGTCTTTAAAGTAACAACAATAATAACAAACGAGAAGGTAATTGAAATGAAAATTATCTTTTTGAAACTTGAAGTGCAATGTAACGTGAACTAAACGGGATGATATCTCAAGTAGAATTCATTTATTTAATTAGTTCAATTTTTTCAAGTCCATCTAATTTGATCTATGAATCAAATTAATGAATCAATTTCCAAATTAAGTCTCAAATTAATTTCAAATCAATTTGCTTCAATATCTAATCTTGTAGGCAAGTATATACTTTGCATGTAACTATGAAAAATGTTATTTTATATGAATTGATTTTCGTATAAAAAAAAAAAAACTGATTTTCGTCAAATATGACTACGTCTGGTCTTCTGTTTAGGGACTTCAATTTTTGTTTGAAAAATAAACTTAACGTGTGTTTGGATTGCCGTTATGACAATCCAACTTAAGTTTCTAGAAACAACAAAAGACATGTTTCTGCAGTGAAATCATATTGGGTTTTGTATTACTGTAAATCCACCGTGAAAACAAACACACGTACGCTTATTTTAGTGATATGTTTGATTACTGATTCCAAAAATACATTTAATTGAACATAATAAAAATTTATTTGAAAAGTAATATTTTTGTAAATTTAAGTTTGCAAACTTTAATCTATACATACAACTATATGTAATTATAAATGTGTTCTATAATACTTATAAATGTGAAGTGACATATGGCGCCAAAAAGGAAAGAAACTTGTGAAATGAAACTCAGGTCACAGTGAGTCGTGCATTTGGTTCACGCGGGTGTTACACGGGAGTTACGCATGTCGGCATGACACTGCCAAAACCTCTAAAGATTGATCTCCTTTTGCATTGTTGCACGCTCAACACCAATGTAGACCCAAAATAGGGTTCCAATGGAAAGTACCAAAACAACCAAATCTTGTTAGGATTCTTAACAAATCATGAACACCAACAAAATCCAAGGATCTACCGCTACATAATAATAAGAAATCTTTTACTATCATGGCAGCAGCACAAACATGCTAAATCACCATTAATAGTGAATAGTACCATGGCCCTTGACCATGCTTCACCAAGAGTTTCTTAAAAAAGAAAGAAAAATCCCATTCAAACCACAAAAAATATATCGAATTATCTATTTTAATTTTGGTCACTTGAAAAATCAAGATGTCAGGATCTCCAACGTGCCAAAACTTATCGAGTATAAATGTCCCACAAGCACATTAGATCTGATTCAATCTCACATCAGCATTGTGCAAAATAAAAAAATAAAAAAAAAATCAGCATTTAAGAAACTCTCTCCAAACTATGAATCAAATTTTGGTGTTTTCTAAAATTATTTTCAAGGGTTTCAAATTTAATATAAATTATTTTGGTATCACATGTAAAATTAATTGTTTCTTTACTAGAATTTGGAAGACGCAAAAATAAAACCTACAATATGCCTAAAGAAAACTATAATAAATTGCAAATGCACGTCTTGAAGAGATTTTTCTAAGAATGAAGATTGAGAATGCTACGTAAAAATGTTAGCACCTCTACATGTCCAGCAAAAAGATCTTCTGCTTCTTCCCTCTCAATAATTGAGACTTCTAATTATGGAGAAAAGTGCACATGCAGCTAACATAGTTTTCCCTTACTTGACCATATATCAAAATCTAACATCCAATGGATGTGTTTTACTTACTTTCACATCTTTAATTTGTCGGAGAGAATTTAGGTTTAATTCTTGTATAACACATTTTTTAAAAAAGGACAGAGATTTTAAGTGTGCTTCTAAAAAAATTGAGTGTGATTAAGTATTGAATGAAAAATTAATCTCATAATTAATTCAAATGACTTAAATTTATAGAAATATTTTAAGTTTCTGTTGCTTTTTTATATACCAAAATCTAACACACTTAAAAAACCAAGTCTACTTATAAATAAAATTTGAAATATGCTCTTACATTATAAATTTAAGTACACAATTTGGAGAGTGAGGCTCCCATTCTACCCACTCTCTTAATTTGTCATGTTAATTTTTTCTCTCTTTTCTCGTTTGGATGCACATTTTACTGACTACTCTCACGACAAGCAAAAAAATAAAATAAAATGCTCAACTATCTCAAATTATCATTCTTTTATTTTTTATATGTATATTTGATTTACTTAATCTCTTATTCCATTTAATTTAGCCTCTTTTATTTCTATCTTTAAATTGCATTTCAATAGTTTTTATAAAATAATTTGTCAATAGTTAGAAATAACTTTATATTACAATTTAAATGGTTTATTGTAAATTCAAAATATTTAATACGATCTTTAATTATGTAGCAAATAATGGAGGTGTTAAAATACTACTAGTTAATTTAGTAAATTCTAACAAAAGATATTAGGACTTTCAAAACCGTTTCTTTCCCCCAAAGAACATCACACAATTAGTTCCCATCAGGCCTAATAGAAAGCAAAGCCCAAATTTCTGCCAACCGAATCCCTATTTTCAGTCAAGGATTAGGATAATCTCATCTAACTGAGAATCATGAATATGAAGAGAATAATTTTATTTAAAGAATAACTACCCTTAGTATTGAACTACGCTTAACTTTATCCAAATTCACCTAGCTTATCCTGTGCTTGCACTAACTTGATCCCTTTTTGCTGGAATTCATTCAATCCACACCTCACCACTCACCAGTGTAGATATTCTCAACCGTACAATATCTTTCTGAATTCAGATTTTGTAGAGTACTTGAGCACATAAGCTTTGACTAGCTTTTTTTTCTTCTTTCTTCTTTATCACATTGAGTACAAAAGGCATGACATGTCTCATCTTTAGCTACTACACATTATTCATTGCTAGACCTGCAAATGGTAAAGCAACACTGAACCGACTCATTGATTCCCTTACATGAAATCTAAGAAAAATCACATATATGTCATGTAACAGTTAGCACCAAAAGATGGTAAAACCTGTCAAATCTTCCAATATCATCATACTTGAAAGTTGAAAATTGCAATAAGATTCCCTTATCCGTCCTAGCCTATCTGAGACCGAAAGTGAACTTGTACTACATATCCAACCAGATAGTTATTCTCTACAAATACAATGAACAATTGTACTTGCTATAAATTTAGCCCTCCAATTCATGCCAAAGGTTACCATGCAATTGCTTCCTACACTTCCATTTTGCCTTTTGGAATGATTAATCCAAAATGTAAAATTATATTCTAGAACGTACTTATTTTTTTGGCTTTCCAAATGACCAATTTGAAAGGTCAAAAAAACATTTTCAAACTAATGTAGAAAGCAACTTGAAAAGTGCAGGAAACAACGGTTAAGCATATATAGTCATGAAGCCAAGCAATACCCAACATACTAAATTCCTTAGGGCCCTTTTTTAGGAATAAATTGGCCATTGTTATTTTCCCAACCCTTTTTTCTATTTTCAAACTCTAACTTTTTAATTTTTTTTTTACAAACATACCATTAACAAAAATATGTTTTCGTTGAGTATGAATATGTAACAGAAACTAGCTAGTTTCTATTTTATTAATATACAAAAAGAAATACAAAGAAAACTAGTTTCTGCACAAACGTGTTTTTTCAAAAAAATAAATTGGGGTATGAAAAAAGAGAAAAGGGGAGTAAGAATAATAATGGCCGAATAAGTTTTTCGTAAACGGAAAAACTTTGATACAATTTGGGCCGTAGGCCTTTTCAATTCTGACATGGGCCCACATGTAATTTCATCAATTAAAATAAAGTTCTTGCTAATTACACCTCTATTTTTCTAAGTACACCCCTTTCTATCGCAACTACCCATTATACCCTTTTCCCTTAAAGATGTACATCCATTTTGCTTACTAGAAATGTATTTTTGGAATTAAATATATCTATTCTAGAAATATATTTCTAGAACTATAATTGATAGTTTCAGAGGTATACTTCTGAAATATATATATATATATATATATATATATATATATATATATATATATAAAATATCACAACGGAATTTAGATTGCTGACGAGAAATACAAAAAAAAATAGACAAAGACAAAATAAACATTTTATCTTATACAGATGTTTGTTAGTCTTGTTTTTACCTTATTATTAAGATTCTTTAAATTTTATGTAAAATCTTATTTTCATTCTATCTTTATTATTTTTTGAATCCTAATTTTAAATTATCTTTACCATATATTCATTATATAATATTGTGTTTTCATCAATAACATACAATATTTTATGGTTTTCTTTATGTGACACTTTGTTTAAAGGTATGTTCATTACTAAATCTATTATACACCTTAATTGTAAAACAAAGCTTTTGACGATGATTTTTTTCTTTTAAGTATGCTCATTCATTTTCTAATCCAAGTCTACGTCAAACATTCATGTCTCAACCCTCAATGACTCTTAAGTACTTTGATTGATGTATGATTTATTATTATCGTGAAAATGTCTTTCTAAAATAATGTATATCATTTTGAAAGTGTATTTCTTGAACTATAAATTATAGTTCCAGAGATATGTTTCTGGAATAGATACATTTAATTTCAGAAATATATTTTGAAAAAGTAAAAGAGGTGTACATCTTTAAGGAAAAAGGGTATAATAGGTAGTTGGGAGGTAGAAAGGAGTGTATGGGGGTGTACTAAGAAAACATGGTGGTGTAAGTAGTAAGAGCCTTCAAATAATAACAATGCAGAAAAAAACAATTCATGCAAATATTTTCTATTCTTCCAAATGTCATAAGAAAGGTCATATAAACAAGAGAAACATTAAAGTCACACACTTTATTTTTAGTATTAGATGAATTTCTTGTAAATATTTTCAAATAATAAACGAAAGCTATGATCCAAATTGGTTAAAATGAATGTAAAATAAAACAATACATTAGATTTTTTTTAGAACATTACATTAGATTATTAGATATATATTTGTAAAAGAGTTGATTATAAGATTTTATTATATTCATATAAATAAAAATGATTTATTTTATAGAAAAATCCGTATTTAATTCTGACGGTACAAAATGATGCATGACCTTCTAAATACATTAGAAGAATATACAAAAGCAGGTACTAGAAGAAACATTACATTGTAAATGTGTGAACATCAAACATTTCTAGCCACATGATATAACAGTAATAATTTAAACACATTGCATCTTCATCGAACATTCAGCAACTTTAGCCATGGCTGCAAGTACTATCATCACACTCAAGTTCTCATTCCTCTTGAGTCTCCTTCTCTCAGTTTCACTCTTGGGTGGTGTAAGGTCATCACATAGCCACCATGTTGGAGAAGAACGATTCCTCCAACATGCAATCGCATCGAGTGCCCCACCCATGATGTGATTGAGTCAACTTCTCCCATTCAAGACATTTCTCTTGTTCAAGCTACTAGAACTGGCTTCAGGAGTTAAGTTTCTTTCATTTTAGCAATTTTTTTATATGAATTTCTGAGTTGTTTTCTTGTCAAGTTCAGTAATAGTGCAACAGTGACACTCAGTCTCTGGTACTGGTTTTCTTTTATGTTCATCATCATTATCATTAGTATGTATTGTCACGTCAGTATGTCTATTACCACTCCTATTTAATTGAATTTCATATTTCCCCCCTTAAATTATTAGATTGAGTAACAAAGAATAAGAAGGGCATTTTAAATTACAATTATTTGAATAGGAGTGGCAAACTGGTAATAGACACTCACTAGTTATAAAAAGACAAATTTGAGATACAGTTACTCAACTACTTTTCGCAACAATTTAATCAAAATTAGAGTTTCATCGCAGGAATTTATGTTTACGTATAATGCAAATGTTTATCATGTTGATTATTGAGATGCAACTCTAATTACAAAATAGTATAAAATTTTTTCTAAAGAACTGTATCCTTATCCTTATAAAAGCCCATGTCTTACCCTGTATGCTATAATAAATGCATCTTGAAATTAATATATGGTAGTTTGGAAGAGTTTATCCTTAGCCATAACTCATTTGCAATTGCAAATGCAACTTATCGCATAATTATTTTTGCACGAAAAACATTTAACAAGGGATGGTTTATTTTTATTCAATGAAATAAGTTATTAAGTTCATCAACATTGCAAAAGTTTTCAACAAGTGCTTCTGGTTTTCTTATTCCATCCAAAGATTTAACTGAGCTTGAGTATCCTTGAGTATCCGCTTTGGTTTTTTGCACATGCAGTCTATTTGATTATATTCAAGGCAAGAACAACTACAAGCAAAGAATTGAGATGATAGCACCTGTGATTACAGAAGTTTCACCCAGTGATGGATCCTTTTGTAAATCCTCATTTGTTTTCAGCTTCTTTGTGCCAAAATTGAACCAAGCAAACCCTCCTCCTGCAAAGGGTCTCCGTGTCCAAAGATGGAACAATGTGTATGTAGCAGCAAGGCAGTTTGGTGGACACGTAAACGATTCAAATGTTGGGTGGAAGCCGCTGCGTTGCGAGCTAGTATTGCTGGCACAGAATGGTCTAGTGCCATTGACAAAAGCCACAGAGCTGGTCATGCTTCTGTTTACACCGTGGCACAATACAATGACCCTTTTGAATATGAGAATGTGAATGAGATATGGTTCTTGTTTGAAATGGAAAGTGAACGGCATGCAATGTGAAATCTGTGAGAGAACTATTTTCAGCACTTGGCTTGTAAAATTTATACAAGAAAACTGAGCAGATCATGGTTTGAGGTATTAGAGCATCTGAAATTGATAAAATAAAGTGTTTAACATTTTGCTTACGCAATGCTTTTAGATTAAATAGTATTTTGGATCGCTAGCTTGCCAGCTTTAGCGTGTTTAGATTTCCACTTGAAAAATTAAAAATCATGGATTGAGCAGAACTGCAGAAGGCTTTGGAATTTCAAACAGCTATCCAAATACACTATTACGGCCATTTTGAACATTTATAATGAGCTACTTCTAATATTTTACTTTATCACTTGGTGAGTTTAAATCATCATGTAGTGCATATATCAGAATTTTGCAAATACTTGTAGGCATATGTGCAGAGTGATATCTTATTTTGGCTTGTATCTTCTGGGTCTATCTTTGGTTTAAAGTCACAGAAGTACTTTTGCAAATTTCAACACAAAATGATGTGTTCTGACGCATGAATTGAGAAGGAAAATTTTGTTGCTTCTGGAGTAAAAATACTTTTGAGTTGTCCCAACTTTAATTCAAACATACACTTCGTTCAAATGGTGTTTACACAAGATTGAGTGCATGTTTGTATTAAAAGTTTTTTTACTTTGAAATTAATAACTTTGTTCTTCATTTTGTGCATTGGAATGTTATTGCATATTAAAATTTGCAAATATATTTTTCAAACTTTAATTCAAACATAAGCTGAGTAGTGTGATCACTGTCATGTGCTTTAAAGTTGGTTTGTTTAGTGGTTGTTATTCCCCTTGACTTAATGTAATCATCCCCTATAATTGCCAGACAGATTCGTAAAACTCAATCAAAATTGAGCGAAAATCCTTATGATGATGCCTGAAAATTTATGTCAAGAATATCAAGTTCATGATGCCATTGGTTAAAGGGCCAACTTTCTTTGCCTTGGTCAACTTAAAAACCTGCATTATTATATAGACATGTGCAAGTCTCGTTTACACAAGTTCCATAATATACACCAATCAATAACAGCCACACATTATCGTTTTAAATAGAAAGTACTGTATTTGTGGAATTCAAACTTCTATGATTATTTAAATGATGATACATCAATTATTGTTTTGTACAATTTACACTAAAGTAGATACTGTACTAGAATTTCTCGTTAAGTGAATAGCTATTAAGAATGAGTTTTAAGTTAAATAATAACATAAGTATTCCCGATAAGTTTTTAATATTATAATAATGCATTCTAAATACACATCAACTTGCCTAGAGAGCATGGACCCTACTAACAATTAACTCAAGTTTAAAAATAGTCTCAAATATGAAATTGAACAGTGATACCACTAGGAAAAGACTGGGATGGATTGATAGTTAACTAAAGGATCGATGCCGTCATCTTTACAATTATCAATAGTAAAAAAAAAATACATCTGCGCTTAAAAGAACTATATGCCTCAATCAACTAAATACTGAAAACTTTGAGGCACAGCACCTACTGCATCTAATAATCAGTTCAACAAGTTAGGATTCTCCAAAGACTAAAATTCACACTGACTAGAAGTCCGGGTAGTACCACACACAGGATTACTCCCATAATATACATACAAGCCACAATTCCCATTTGGTGGATGTTCATTTGAAGAATGGCCGACCCTTTTGGAGTGATCAATTCTCTGTACTTGTTCAACATGACCCTTTTCAGGGAAGACCCTGGTAACTGGCCTACTATGTGAAAACTTCAAGTAGGACTTTTCTGGGGTGTAGTTGAAGATTGATGAAATTGGATCCATGTTGCCTGAATCACCATAGTCTACAGTGCTGAAGGAGTCCCTGGTGCTCTCAGTTGTGAAAGAAGCCTCATCCGAGCTTGTGAAAAGGGACCAGTCGCTTGAGGTGGTGTCAGAGAACTCACTCCTGACATTTTTGGCGTAAGTTTGGGTCACCGGCAGGGCATTCCTATTGGTGCTTTTTCTAAGGAAGCCATTGGTGGTGTCAATAATGTGAGTGGAAATTTCTGGCCTCGCATTGGGTGATGACTCTGAGACAAAAAACTGATGACTGCCATGCCTGCTATGTCCTGGTTTATTAGGTTTCTGCATTTCCATTGGATTGTGCTTTGAAGAATCATAAACTGATTGCTGCACAGCTTTCACAGTATGTTCCACCGGAGGACGGGGACAAGACCTACCAAAAATTCAACAGTTTTAAAGCCCAAAGAAAACATATATACAGGCATGCATCAATAGAAAGATGCACTGACATTGAAGAATACAATTTATCAAATCCCAGAAATAGGATCATATACAATATTGATGAAGAATCAGTCAAAATATGTATGTTTATAGGAACTAAGCAAGTCAAATATAAAAACGCATCCCCACCTACCATATGCAGCAACAGAATGATAGAATATTATCAAACTATGATTTACTTTCAAGCCCTCTATTATAATGAGAGCAGTTTTTATTAGACAGCCACCTAAAGTTGATGGAAGCAATAAGATAAAATGACAACATTCCACATAATGTCCACCTTAGCACTTTCATCTTTAGTTTGGAAAGACATTTTGAATTTTTCTTTTTATTGTCGAAGGAGGGTAATTTGCTCAGAAAGTAACACTTGTAAACATAAATACAACTATAGAACCAAGTATTATGAGCATATTAAAGTGCCAACGTACTCATAAAGGATATAAATTGTCAACAAATGTGACAGCAACTGAATCTCTACCTCATGTAGAATAAGATATATGCTCCTTCTGACATGACCTGATTAACTAGTACTGGCTGAACCTGTTAAATAGAAATAATCTCAGTAGTTAGAGTAATAAGTTATTTAAAGGGGATCAGTTAGATAAATAGGGTAACAAGGTATGAAGAACCATTCAGAAAAATAGATTTGTCAGAAAAGGGAAACCCTTTTTGAAGGGGAAATCCTTGGTAGATAGTTTTTTCTCCTTGTTCTGTTCAATTTCTTTCCATAAATAAAATCCATCTTTTCTTTTCTCTGGGTTCCTAACAACAATGTTGCAGCAACTTCTCATCTACAGATGATACATACTGCATTATCTAAATACAATTTACATAGGGAAATGCAATCAAGTATCTAAGTTCACTGTGCAGAAACTCCATGTTAATTTAAACCCATCATCTCTTTTTAGTCCATATCCATAAAAATGCAATCAGCTTATTATAAAAGAGAAACCTAAGCAGCTATAAGTTTACACGCTACCACACAATCAGACCCTGCAGTGGCCAAATGACATGATTTGTAATTCAAAATTGAGAAGTTATGAATCTTTGGTACAAAGACACAAACTTGAAGACAAAGTATTAATAGCACAGAGAATGGGCAGCGTGGCAGAAACCCAAGGTAACAAGTTATTCCAACTCCTTGAATATTTTGATTACTTCTTAATTCCATTTAATCATGAGAGTTCCTCCCCAAATTCTTTAATATTCACAAACACACTAGACATGAATATACAATGTTAAGCAACAAAAGACAATGGTTACTGTTAGATATAAAAAACATTCATGCACTTCGACCCAATAACTTAGGCTTTTGAGATAGTTAATGTATGACAATTACTTATTAGTTATTACACACATTAAATTGCCAATTACATGCAGATATTGCAAACAAGGCAATAATATCATTACCTCAATATCATCTATTCTGAACCAATTGCCTTGCAGATCTTTCACATATGAAACATAGTGTCCAGAGAAAGACGCATTTAGTGTGTCCAGGTGCACAACAACAGCATAAAGCATGTAAAGTGGCGGAATATCACCCGTCCCAGTCATGAAAGGAATCATATCCAGCATTTCAGGAAAAGTTATGCACTTGTTAATTTTCCCATATCTTCCTTCCTGATGATACAGAACCAGAAGATATTCCAATCCAAAGAGTCAATATATAGACAATGAAGAAATTCGAAACATTTTCAGGCACCCAAACGTATAAGTTCTAAAATACAAAGTTATAAATGCACAAGGCACAAGTACAAATGAGATAATTTAAGACTGATAGTGTCAAGGAACTCAACAATGACTTGCAGATTTATGTACTATTTACATAATCTCTCATTATGTAGGTAATGGCCAATTTAGGTGAAGTTTTTCATCTGTAGAATTATTTATTATTTATTAGTAACATTAACCTGAATATTTTTTAGACAAATCATATCAAGACTTTGTGTCAAAAATAAAATAAACAGAACAATTAAATAACCAAAATTGAGACTATATCAATACATAGCATAGGTGATAATAATGCTAGTCTCTATACAAATCTGAAAAGTCATCACTTTATAAAGACCATGAGCTAACCATCCAAGAGAAGCCAAAAATCATAATCTACCCCACAACACTCCTAAAGAAGCCGAAACACCTTCAAAAATCCAAGCATTCATCTCCATCTATATGCACCAAAGAATAGCAAACAAAGCACAGTTCCACAGATCCTTAACCTCCTTTATTCTTCCATACCCTTTAAAACTTGTTGTCAAAAGGGTTGGCTCTTTTCTTCTTCCATACCATTTAAAAGTTATTCTCAAAAGGGTCTCTAGAAATTGGTCAAACCCACTCATTCACACAAACAAAAAACAGCCAATTCCACAAAGAAATAACTTATACAGAGAAAAAAAAATATATGTTAGTAATATTTTGCTTTAGAAGATATTGCCAAAGAATTTTGGAATGTAATTTTAGAGCATTATTGTTACATGGCAAAGCTCCACATCACATCAACAGCCATATAAAGTTTTATAAGTCAATTTATGTCTTGCTTAACCAACCTTAATCTAGAAAGCCAATAACAGTAACACTAACCAAGCCATAAGTAGCTATAAGACTAGCAAGACAAACAATAAAGTCAAGCTTCCCAAGCAAAAGAGGAACCACAATAGAGAAAAACCTTACAAGAGCTGAGATACCTGAAATCTCTTCAGAACTATAGTCAAGATGTTAGGAGCCTCATGTATGCTCAGTTGCTTTCTAGCTCTGACATATGATGTGCACCTAGATCAAAATGTATAAAGATGGGTGAGAGTCCCTTAAATTTAAGGTGAAAAATCTAGCAGTGCTCTTTGTTGTTCTCTTTTTCCTCATATCCTTTAATTACAACTAAAGTCACCAACTAAACCACATAATAGTAACAAAATAGATACACATTAGATCATCAGACCTTCCACATCTGTACATATTCTCTCCATCCAAATCTTCAGGGGAAGTAAACTGAGTCAGTGCATCTTCCAGTGACTCAACCCAACCCAATATCTCCAAGGTCAGGTCCATAATGTTCTCATATCTTTCTGATTCGTGATTACATTTCAAACACTTAACCTGTAGACATTAAATTCCACTAAGCCATCAAACAAATGCAAAACTAAGATCACTGTTGTGTAAGATTTAGAGCCAGAGGTAACAGAAAAACATAAGAGAAAAGGAATGATAAAGGGGATACACACCTTGGATTGAAGACGACCACCAAAAGTATGTTGTATGAAAGTTGTTTCTTGTAGTCTAGGATCAACCTTTTTCTCACCACCAAGTGCCTCCAAGCATATAGATTGCATTGATGCAATTAGAAGCCTATATAAACAACACATTTAATTTACCAATGACTAAGCCTAGGTTTCAAACAAACACAAGTAAATTTCAGTATAGAAACAAGCTAAAATAAAGGGAATTAGTGTATGTGTGTGTGTGTGCATGTGTTAAGAAAGGAATACAAAGTATCTGTATTAATCAATACTTCAAAAAACATAGGCAAGATAATCTCAAAAGACCTTAAAAATTCATGGGCATCTTCTTGATTTCCTTCACCCATGTGGCAGTTAATGCTCCGCATATGCCAAAGTATCCTACTAGGAGATAGAGGATCCCCATTTTCTCTTAAAACCATTATGTGTTTCTCTAACTCACACATGAGACACCAATCTTTAGCACAACCTGACATTCAAGGAAAAATAAGACAGTATCTAAAAAAATGTCTTGAAAGCAAATTGAGTATTGACACTCATCTTAGTGAAAGCATATATATATATATATATATATATAGAGAGAGAGAGAGAGAGAAAGTCAATACAAGCTTTTGAGTGTGATCTATAAAGCAAATAGACAACTAGAGGCTTTGTAGAAGTTAAGCACTGCAAGACAGCATTGGCATAGCAACTGCAAAAATAAAGAGATTAAAAAAAATTAACAATGATTCGGAACATACCAAGAAATGAACCATAACTAAATTTTTCCAAAAAGTTATCTCCAAGTGAATCATGGCTCATTTTTGCAAATTCCAGCAAGATGAGAAGTTTGAAAACAAAAGGTAAATTGAGACAGTTCACAGGAGTAATCTTGAAATGGGGAAACCTCCCCTCCCCAAAACTTTTGGCCACCATAACAATAATAATAATCTAGCTGTTGAATAAGGGTACAGCATCACTTGATAAATGACCAAAGTTAATATCTATTTTTAAATGATTAAATCTATAAAATATTCAGCATTTCTTTCTACTTTTATCACAATTATAAAGTTGTAGTGCTAGTATTACCTGTTCCCACAATTTAAAAGGCCCCTGGGGTATATGCCAAAGACATCACTCTGAAAAATCTTTACAAATTCATCATAAGGAAACAACATCTGAGACATGATCCAGACACCAATTAGTTAGTGAAGGCATCAGTTTCTAACTAGCAGCTATAGAAAACTGTTTCAAGTAAGAGGGGAGAGGGAATGGATATTTGTAGGCATCTACACAAATCTGACCTTTATTTTCTTCACCTTCTTGCACTTTACGTCCATGCTTTCTGTAGAGGCTAGAGGAGTAGGCTTTGTTGATTTCCTCAAGCCCATCATTTTCATAATTCCAGTGTTTGCAGTCCCATTGCTACCATTACCATGTAAAGGGATGGTATCACTATTTCCAGCAACTTCTGCATGATTAACATAGATTTGCATTTAAAAAAAAATCTAAGGGAGAATAACTTAACATAGAATTAATACTGAACTAAAACTATATGAAAAGTGACATTAAGACAACAAATGTGGGGAAAAAAACATCTTAAATACTAACTAAGTTCATCTGCAGTTTTTCCTTTCTTCTCTATTTCTGAGCAACAAAAGTCAGCTGATGTCTTTGATGTTGACTTTGGTGATTTAGAAGATTTGGTCTTGGGAGTATGTAATATCTTTTTAGCTTTCATGCTTCCTTTGATTGTCGATTCAGAAGGGCGTTTGTATTGTGCTGCTTCATCAGAATGATAATTTCCCCCTTTGACTACACTTACACCTTTAGTGGTGATGTCCGTTTCAAATTCATCTACACCGTTATCATTGTTTGCAGCACTTGACACATTTGAGCGTCCATATTTGTGTCTTGTTACCAATGCATTTCCATATTGACTTTGATGGCTGTCATTCTCATGGATCATGTTTTTTGATGCATCAAATCTGTTAATATAAACTCCAAAGCCACCAGAACTGACATTTGAAATTTCTTCTTCCAACACAGAATCACTGCTCTTTCTTGACTGCAGCAAAAGTTAAGCAACATGATCAGAGATTTAGTATTGATTAATTTATAAAATGTATGTCAATTGGATATCAAAGTAAAACAAGTAAACCTTCTGTCTCATAAACGCCTCCTTTGGTACCACACTTGAGAGAGAACTGCTAGCTTTATAATCAGAAGATTCAATAGAAGATTCATATATAGAGCCATTATCTCTTCTCAATGTTTCTCTGTTGGATTTATGGGAAGTTCTTTCAAAAGCAGAATGTTGAAAGTTATTAAATACAGAAAAATCAGCTGTAGTAGGAGCAGCAGTGCCTGTCAGAGGGTGAACCAAATAGTCCAAAGGTGCACTCTCCCTTAAAGTCTGCTTCAAAGAGGGACCTAAGAACTGGTTGTTCAAATTTTCATAAAAGTAACTACCATCCCCATGACCAAATTCCTCAACTGAAACAGCCAGAGGAAATGAGCTTGATTTATGAGGTTCCAGTTGCTGGCATTCTTGCTTGTGAATTAGCCTCCAATGGATTATTTGACAATTTCCAGAGCTGCAAACCACTTACAGCTCAAATTTTGAGAATTAATCTTTAGGTCAAACATAATATTTTCCCCAACAATCATGTTATAGAAGAAAATTTATAAAAGAGCAGATAGAAGAGTTGTTTAATATAGGTTACAATATACCCTGTCTCCCCTCTTCTTCTCTCTTCCAAATCGGAAAACAAGATTTAGTCGTTCTGCTTCATTTCCATTAGTTGAAGCCTTGAAAACTCTTAATCAAAATGTCATGGAGAAATCAACATAAAGAGTTGTTCTAACAAAAGCACAAAATTAGCAAATTGCCAATGTGACAAACAATCGAAAAAAACTAGCACATTTTACTGGCCAAGAACTAATTTTTATAGCCATGGGTTTATTATTTCATAGCAATTAGAGAAAACTGAGTAGAATTACCTATCTGAGAACTAATTGAGCACAACTCCTAAGGTAATGTATTCTTCATTTGGTGGCGTGGTAATGGTGTAAAACTTCAATCTAACTAGCAGACATGTATCCTTATTCCCAAGGCAGATATTGTGATAAGTATTCAAAGCATGCTTCCACACAATTTAAGAAAATAGGGGAGAAAAAAAAATAGATTTGCAGCTAAAGTAAGTTAGAAGAATTACCAATATCTAACAATTTTGCATCTGGAGCAGCGAGTTCTGGCTGGAGCAGAGCACCTAGCACACACATGATGTTCATTTTTTGAAGCAGACACTGGAGGAATTACATCAGCCACGGCCATTTCTTCAGCTCTTAGAGCTTCTTCAGCAGCCAAATGGGCAAGCAAATTTATCCTATCTCTCTTCTTACTAGTTTCACTCCATTTTCCAAGTAAGATGTAAGCCACCAAGGGAAGCACAACCAGGACCAGAAACAGGACAGGTATATCAGATTCTCGCGGTTCGAGCATATCCCCACAAGCATACTCATGTCCAGTTTCCTCCCAAAATCACTAATCAGAATATCATCCCCTAAAAGTCTAAGTAATCAGCATCTGAGTAAACAGAAACTTCAAGTGCAGCATAACCCATTCCCCAGCATTCAAACCTGTCAAGTATCATCTACTACAGTTTCATGATCTGAGGTTTCCCAATAAAGAATTAAGTACTTAATTAATCTACGAATTTTCAGCACTCTCACAAGACATTTACAGATTTACTTATGAAATGAAAAGCGTTCACAATTATCACCCAAGCACTTTATCTTAGACATTAATACTACACCATTTCCTGTCCATTATAATGAAGGAACAAATGCCTCAACCCTGCAATTCTTTTTGCTTTCCAGATACACTAATGAAAGCAAAACTTTAGATTAATATATTAGTTCATTTAGTTCCAAAAAAAGAAACAGTGGTTAGTGTTAATCTATCCTTCTTTGAGTAACCTAATCACCTACCTTGTATAATAACACTATAACCTGATGAAATGTAATCCAGGCTTGCTCAAACTTTTACAGCAAAGAAACAACAGACTCAACAAAGAGTTCCCAAACTTGCACATCTTAAATATAGTGCCAGCATAGTTTGCTTGAACGTTAAATTTACAGGTAGAAGAGGGGAAAAAATAAATTCCAAGAAGAAATAGAGGACAATTGCTTTCAAGTCCGACAGGAAATTCAACAGCCATCGGCCTAGTTGTCATGTTCTCATCCAGTTAAAAAAAACAAAGCTAAACACAAAACCAAAAGGTCTGATTAAATACCATTTCACTAACACACACAAAGATGTCAACAGTCAAAGATGCAATGATGGCACAGAACAAAGCAATGAGCACATAAAAAAAAAAAAAAAAAAAACCCTCACCTTTGTGTGCCCACTGCCCCAATTTTATATTCAACAACCACCCATTTCAGGCAAAACACAACCAAACAAGTGAACAACCCCATTCCACAGTTGTATAGAGAGAATGGGACAAACCCCTCCACCTAAAAAGATGCTTCCACCAAAAGAAACCACTGAACCACCCTAAATTTTTTTAAAAAATTTCTTTTTGGTTTCTAAATAGACAAATTTCAACCCCATAAAACAAAAAAAGAAATAAACTCTCTAGTTCCACACATCAGCAGCAAAAAAAAACTCAAAAAATTCCAAGTGTTTCAGACAAATGAGCCAAACCCCAGAAAAGATAATGCATTTTTTTTCCCAATCTAAGATTCAAGTACAAGAAATCAACACCACCCAACAGTGCAACACAATGCAAGTTACAAACTTTGAACATACCCTCAACACAGAGAAGAAATCTGAGCAAAACCCACCAACACTTCACCTCTTTACTCTCTTCACCCTTCAAAAGATTCCTTGATTCCCTCCTCAACACACCTTCTTCTTCACTTCACACAACTTGGCAGCCTCTTACCACCCTTTTCTTTAACGTTTTTGGGAAACACTAGCCTGTTCCCGCTCCACACAAGCCTCCATCAGGACCCTCCACATGGCAGCACCGCACCCGTTGATAACGACAACACGTTTTACACCGTCGGATCGCAGAGTGGGACCTACTCCGATGATGTTTCCAATGATTTGTCGCGGATGCCACGTGTACGGGTGATGCATTAATAAGAGCATAATTGTTGGTCAGAGTGGCGAATTTTGAATTGTCACTAAGGAAAAATTATTATATGTTTTTTTTAACTCTTTTGATCTGAGACATGTGATGTGACAGAGCCGTGACTGTCCTTTGCTCCGAATATTACAATGTCAGTGGTAAGAGAGGCTTGGAAATTGGGAAAATATAAATAAAAATTCTTTAAAATTAGTAATTTACTATAATTTTTACATCATTATTAATAAAAAAATTAAAATATATTTTTTATTTTTATAAATATAAAAATAATTGAAATTCATTCATCTAAAGTTTTTAGTATATTTTTTATCTCATAAAATTAAAATGTCATTTTTATCCTAAACAAGATTTCAGCATTCAAATTTACGTGTATTAACATTATATTTATACATTGATTATATACATAATTAATATAAAAAATATTATTATAAGTTTAGATTTATTTAAATTTATGTCTAAATTGAAAAATGATATATATTAATTTTATAAGAATAAAAAATATATTAAAAATTTAATAAAAATAAATTTTAAACATTTTTATATTTATAATGATGAAAGACATATTTTAAGCTTGTTACTTAAAATTTTGTAGCTAGGGGCATGTGGATGCAATTATTGTAGTTCAATGTTGGATAATTCTGATTAAGAAAAATCAATCAGATCTAAATCACACTGATCAGTTTTGTGTGCATGGTATAATCATCAATATTTATATATTATGTAAAACATAGTTGTTGGTTGTTTCTACATGTGAAAAATAATGGTGAAATTAGATTTTGTATAATTAATTTATTTTTTTATAAAACAAATAAAATAAAATTCAACCAAAACATGAAAAAGAAAAAAAAAATATTTGGAACATTTGTTTGAAGATATCATATTATATTTTCAAGAATCACATTTCGATAAATATTATGGCTAATCTATAATAATATATTTTTCATTTAATATTATTTTAAAAAATTAGTATTGAAGACAAACTCATTTACTTAAAAAAAGTTTAGTATCATTTATTTGCTTAAGTGGATTTAAACAATTGATATATTAAAAGAGTAATTAACATAACTAATATATTCAAGTTAATAATTAAGCTAACTAATAGCATGATGATCGAAGATTCAATTGTTGCTTTTTTAAAACTATTGAATATATTTTATAACCTAAACTTACAGACACATAATTTAAAATTATTTAAATAATTTTAATTATATATAAGTTAAGTTGCTTTAATATAATTTTAATATAATATAAAAATTCAAAATTATTTATTTTTAATTTAGTTTATTTTTTGTTTTAATTTTTAATATTTAAAATAAAAACACATCACAAATATATTAAAGCAACTTAACTTTTAGTTTATTTGAATAGTTATTTTATTTTCAAAGACTGAACATGAGTCTTTATTCTATGCTATTTTCATTAACCTAATCACTCGTTTAAGAATCATTGAGTCATGCATCGTGATTAAATAATTATCTTTTTTAACTGTTAATTTTGTAGTGATAATGTTTTTTTTTTATGAAATTGACGTGGCCTTTTATGTTTATTCATTTGTCTGAAAAAACCATGGTATATTAGGAAGTTAGTACATATAAACATTAACGAATTTTTCAGGAGCTTATCTAATGATTTTGAATATAAATTATTAAAATGCAATTGTATTAAACTCGATAGAGAATATTTTTGTGACAAGTTGGGAGTGTTTGTTTAGATTGATTTAAGAATTCAGTTTAAATGTGTTTGACAAGTAACGTAATTATAGATTGATCCATTTCACCCGAAGTTTTTATTTTTCTTTGGTACTTAACTACGAATTTTTTTAACTAATCCATTAATTGGTATTCATTTTATCTAATTATTTAATTAGAGTTTAAAATGATAATACTTTATTTAATTATTTATGTTTTAAAACTTAAATTTATTTACATGAATAGGTTTTAAATTAATTATTATTCAAAACAAATGAATGCTCATCGTAAACAACATCTGGACAAAATTTAGAAAATATAATTTTTTATTTGTTAAATTTAAACAACAATTATTTTTACTATATTTTTCATTTCCAAATATTTAGCAATGGGAGTAGCAAAATATTCCTACACTAAAAAGTTGGGAACATGGAATAAAATAAAAAGGAAGGTGATATATTTTTAAAAATATTTAAGGAACAATAATTAACATTAAAAATATTTTTTCAAATCAAATAAATTCTTAATAATTATAATATTTCATGTCCTTCCATTTGAAATTATTATCAAAATTAAAAATAATTTTAAACAATCAAATAAAATTAAAATTTGTTATGGCACGGAAATTTGAATGTTGTCATAGAGGATAAGGAAAATAGTCTTACTAGTTAGCCCAACCTGTTTGTAATCATCAATATCATCATGTATTGGTTAGTCCTACTAGACAAAGACCTTAAAAACTATTGCCCCGATTCTTATTCTTATCTTTACTATTTTGGAATACCGACTCAATTCACATCTTTTATTTTGGAAAATTTTAAGCATACACTTTATTTTATAGAGTGTATGAGTGGACAGAAAAAAAAAGAAAAAAAGAGAAAAAAAATAGATGCAATAAATAATGTAATAGAAAATTAAGAGAGATAAAAAAATAGGTACAACTGAGATATAAGAAAATTTGTGTATAAATATAATAAGAGTACTGTTATAATTTTTTTATAAATCCTCTGTACAATCTCATCAAATAAAATACTAAATGAAAAAGTAAATATATTTAATATCTTAAAAATATAATATACTTTTAATATTTATCATACAAAGACTTAAATATTTTTTAGTCTTCAAAATATAATCATATTTTGTTTTCAGTTCCTGAAAAGTATTTTGTGTAACTTTTTATCTCTAACTTTTTTTTTGTTTTGATCTCTTTTACTTTGTTTTAGTGTTATATATATATATATATATATGAAATGCGCCAAAACCAAAACAAGCCACCCCTGCAAGAAATAAATGAATTCCAAAAAATTTATTCTCTTTTCAATCCCTTTAATAGTTTGCTCATTTTAAATTAGTCTTTTGAAAATTATTTGATTGAGAGCAAAAGCAAATTATCTGCATGTTATAGAAACTAAAATGAAAAATTGATATATTAGAATGAGTAAAACAAAATAAAAAGATCAAAATCAAAAAAGAAATTTTATAGCAACTAAAAGTTAAGCAAAAGCATTTTAGAGACAAAAACAAAATACAAATATATTTCAGGAAAAAAAATATTTAAGCCCAAAAAGAAATCAGGAGTGCTAGTAAAAGGATATAATGGGAGGATTTAGAATTCTCATATAACAACTCTTTACTGGTATTTTTTTGAGTGGATTTAACTATTTTAACATTATTGACCGTGACCAACTATTACAACCCCTGGGTCCTATTTTGGTATTCAAAGATCTCTTGGCAAAAAAAAAATCGTCTCCACATATTGGAGGTATCAATTTAGTCTATTTTCTCATACACTATTGAAAGAAAGACAAGGTGCATTGCTAATATAGAGCTTGCTGATTATGTCCATCATTTTTACAGAAGCATCAATATGGAAAAAAAGCATTTAGTTGAGAAACAAAGTCATAAAAGTGAGTGTAGCAAGCAAACTGATGGTAGTTGGATAAGTTGGCGGGTTAGAATTGTTGAGTTTTCTAAATTTGTGTATCTAATAAATATGAGAAAATGGAATCACGGTCTGTGGTTTGAATATTACTTAGCGTGTGTTGAATTAACTGCGAAAAAAATCATTTCAATAGTCAATTGTTATTATTACAATTTGACCAGATGAAATAAGCTTTATATGTCAATATGGTAGGTAAAAAGTAATTTTCTAATATATTATTTCATTCAAAATTAAACTTTACCAAGGTGTATGTAACACTCGTTCACTAAGAAAACTAATTTAAATGTTTCAGTATTGGCGATTGGTTATGAAAGTGTGAATGAAAAAACTCCACTTACACTATCTTAAGTTTTAACTTTTTAAAAAAAATATATAAATAATATAGACATTTTTGTATCGTGTATCAACAAAGTTGTGATTTCGATTGGAGCAAGCCCAATAACCTTGCAATTTTGATGAAAAAGACTTTACCATTAGTAACCAAAAATCACATTACACACAAATAAAAAATGAAGTAAATAATAGAAAATTCAAAACGTCTGAAAAGATAAAGATAACGATGAGTTAGCTTACTTGAGATTTTAGCATTATAACAAAAAATAATAGCTTTAAAAGAATTAATTTTTATAGTAATAAATTTACAAAAAATTAGTGCAAGTTATTTGCATTATTTGGTTTTGTATTTAAAATAAGTTCGAGCATAAAATGGAAAAATACTAAAATAATAAAGTGTCAGTTTTTATTAACGAACTCCAAAATTTTGTTTATCACAGTAGATTTGTTTCCTTCGTCTAGTGGATAATGTGATTCAAGTAGCAATCTCAATATTTTCTACAAAATTACAAAAAACTACAGCTTTCTGAACTTTGTAACTATGCTGTTACTCGCTCACATGATTATTATTGACCCAAAGAAATTTTGTACACTCGGAAAAAATGCTTAGTTTTCTCCTGGACTAAACATCTATATGGATTTAAGGGTCACAATCCTATTTTATAAAAGTGATTGGATTGGGTCAAGGCTAACACCTAAAATTCTCTAAAATCCAACCAAACCTATCATCATTCGAGCAAAACAATATTTTTTGGGTATTTGCTTGATGCTGAAAGTGAAGCCTGTATTCATCCTTCTGATATGCATCAATCTAGTTTTTGATAATATAAAATGAAGTTTGAAGCATGATGACCATTAGAAATTGGCATTTCAGCTCTTTGGACAATGGATCAAAAACTGTTAATTATAGTCTGCCGTTAATACCCTTTTTGTCATTTACAATTACAGTCGTAGCTATGAAAGTACAGGCGAGGTGAAAAAAGGTTCCACACAGTGACTCGAAATTTGCAGTCAGACACTGCATCTACGTGCATGCTGTTTATTTGTTGTTCATGCTTTGGTCATCTGAGTTAGAAATCAGCTTATAGATGGAGTCTTCTTCTGGTGTGATTCTGTTTCTAGTTATATACACATTTGGTAGTAGAAGAAAAATAGCCAAGGAACCTGATAAAATTTATTGAGATAAAGACCTCTCAAGACCACTGATCTCTCTCTATTGGAAGTTTCATAACAAAAGTGAGAAAATAGAGGCTAAAACTGAATGTTTTGTGTGAATAAATGGGATTCGGAAAGAAAGACTAGGTAGGAGTTGTTCATAGTTTTGGTAGGAGATCCCACCAGGATTTTCAGCAAAGGGATCAAGACTGGTGAGTGTCAATCCACATTATTTCTGATTTAACAATTTTGTATCTTCATTTCATGTACTTTAATCAGGGATCTCAGTACCATACTAATCAGATAAGGAACTTATAGGAGTATGTAAATAATTAATTGGATTATAGCGAACAAGAAAAAGATCTTGGTAGATCGAATATTTCTGACTCTAGATCAACCAAAATGACAAAATGTAAATTACTAAATCTGTATATCCCAAATAATTTTGATTAACTTTGATATACCCTGTACTCTTCAAAGTAGCTTTGTTTCCTTGTCGAACCGTCTTGATGGCTTAATTGTCTGCATATGTTAGTTAACCTTTCTGTGTCAGACTGTCAGTCTTAACTATATCAGTGAGGTGAAAGTTTGGTGTTGAATTTTGTATTCCTTCTTTCTTTTCAACATTAAATTATCTCTTTATCAAAAGCAAAATAGGTGGTAGTTGAATTTAGTAGTGATGAGAGTAATAATATAAACAACGGGAATTTGGGATGTAAAGCTTGTATTGTCTTGGGGAGTAGAAGTGCCATCATAGGAGTAAGTGGTTTTTACTCAGCTTTGAGACATTCCATAGCTAGTAAAACAAAACTGATTTAAATAAAAGTTACATCACTTTGAACATAACATTTGGCAAGATGAAAAACAAAAATGCACAAGCTGAAAATGAATGGACATACATTACAGAATACAGATACCCAATTGCCATCAATCAATTAATAGCCTAGCCTTGAATTCTTTGGACAAGATTCCCAATTGTCACTAATATTTAACAGGTTTCTCAGTTGAATAACCATGCACTTTATCAGAGGATGGTATTGTTATTTGATTTGCAGGAAGACTGCAAGAAGGAAACACAACAAGTCACAGTTCCAAACCTTCCAAAATCTGCATGAATTGATCACGGGTGAAACTCCTAAAGCAACATGAGATTCTTTAACCGGTTCCTTGAGATTGGTTTCCTGGTTCAAGTTCCTGTTAAGAAAAAATTATAGAAAATGATCAGTCACACATAGAAAAATGTTAAACTTCACTTTCAATTATATAGTGATATTCACAACTGCATCAGTGACAAAACTATTATATTTATACCTTCTGGAGAGGATGGGGTCGGGATAGCAAGCTAAGCTGGCTACTTTCCATATTTGAAAGTACCTGAACCACGGTCTTTAGATGTGGAACACTGCAAATTCATAACCCGCAACAGCCATAATCAAAACAAACTGAATTTCACACAAAATCTTAATATACTAAAAAGAATGGGTTCCCTCCAATGCCTAGGCATCCACACAACATCTTCAAAATGAATAATTAGCAGTTTAGCTAAAGGTTTCAGCTCATAATACTTCACAGGCACCCTAGATTCAAAATAGATGACAAAATTACAGTTACAGCTTATTCAATTAGACAAGAGAAGGTTCAGACTTTTGCAACCCATTTTCCATGTGTGCGTCAAGAGATGATATCACCCCAGGCAACTGCTCCAAAACCTGTGCAACAAAAACAGAAAATAACCATCATCACACACTTGTTAACATTGATGTGTTATCTACACAACCTAGGATCAGATAGATGTAATACCTGCTCTGTATTCTTGATGGTGGAAACCTTTGCCAAAAGATTCTTAGGAAGCTTAACCAGTTGAGCCTGCAAATGATACAAAGGGGTAAAAAAACTCGATTTAATTTTGATACACTCAACTAATTAAAGACTTTGGTTAATAGTGTACAGATTTTTATTGTCTATTAAATAGAAATTACTCCATGACTTTTAAAGTAAGTTTAATTTTCATACACAGTTAATATAAATATTTTTACACTCTCAATTAATAAAAAATTATCCTAAGTACGACTTTCAAAGAAGTTATTATAAAAAGTCAACAAATTTATCGAAAAAGTAATATGTGATTAACAAGTAATATGTGATTGGCAACGATCCGTGATTGGAAAACAGTGTTAAAAACTTTTACAATACAGGTGCATTTTAATTAAATTCTTATCACAATATTAAAAAAATTTCAATTATATGACACTCTATGATCAGATTTCAGTCCAAGTTATTATTAGATTGCAGTCCAAACAACATTTTCACTTCATTCAATTCTAATTAAATGCAAAATCAAAACCCCAACATCAAACAACAACATCTACAACAGTCAAGACCTATCTCCCATTAAAAGGGTCATCTCATCAAACATCAATTTTTCATCATTCAAATCAAAGTTCTCTTTTTTAATTTTTAATTATGAAATTTCAATGAATTGGCACTGTTGATGTGGTACCTGGGCAGGAGAAGAGTGCCGCATAAGGTGGAGGAGGTTGGAGGTGGACTGCACCGCCTGCGAGATCTGCTCCGCCACCGTAGCCTTCGCCGTCCCTCCGCCGCCGCCGGCGGATGAGCCCGGCGCCGCCATTCTTCGCCAGAACGAAGCTTGTCCGTTGGTTGTAGTAAATAGTGTTGGGTATTTTCGCCTGCGGTCCATTTTTCGTCCCTTTATTGATCTGTGTTATGTTTTTTTTAACTGATCAGAATTACCGGCTGTTACTTCTGGTGAGAAGATTAGAAAGTTAAAAGGGTTAATTTACGGAGATAATTACACGGATTAACAGGAACTAATTATATCTACACTTTGTCTGCATTGTTATTTTTATTTTTGGTAGATTTATATATCAATATCTATAATCTATAACAATAACAAAGACGCAACATCTATAATTCTTTTTTTTTTGGAAAAAGAGACAATATTTATAATAATATAAGAGAAAATTTTGTATTTAGTCCTTATATAAACTTATTTTGTTCTTTATATTTTTAAATTCATGAATTTAGTCTTTTTTTTTGCGATTTAACATTTAATAAGTTTTTTATTGGCACAAAAATGAAGAGATTAATTAAACTCATATATAACTAAATTCATCAATTTAAAAATACAAACACCAAAATCAAATATGACTAAAAATAAATAAACCAAAATGCATTTTTCTCATACAATAGTTTATTTAATTATAATATATTTAATTACAATAATCAATTATGATTTTGAGCATTTCATAAAATATACATACTTAAGCATGTATATATTTTTATTAAATCATAATTATTTGTATGCATGATTTTAAAAATTTGTATACATATATACCAAAGTATGTTTTTGTAAAAATAAAAATTGAAAAATAAATTTAAAGGCAAATGTTATTATATTTTCACAAGTTAAATACAAATGAAATTAATATTTTAAAAGACACTTATAAATAAATAAAAATGAATATATACATATAATTAATTAATTGCATTAAAATCATTGTATAATATTGATATTAAATACATTTGTTGTCTCTATAAAATATGATATTTTTTATGAGTCCTTTGAAAAAAAATTGTCCTTTAAAAATTTAAATTTTCTTGTTTTAGTTTTTATTGTCAAGTGAACAACATTTAAGAGGAGTTCAGCGATGAAACTTAAAATGTACATCAAATTAGTTCTAAGATGCACCTTGAAGGAGCTATTCTTATATTTAATAGCTAGGAAGTGATGTTACTTTATTATATATATCATGTGGTAATCTCCTTATAATCTGACAGCCATGAATTTTCACTCAAAAGGTGCATTTCCCCAAAATCAATCCAAACTCAAAAGGTCCATATCGAAAATTAATCCCACTTAGCATCATCAACCGAAACTCCAACAAAACCAGCTTGTCATACAGTTTGATCAAATAGCAAGTTAATTGTACAACATGTCATTTGACTGGCTGAGATTGGTAGCTTCATCTTTGAAGCAAACAAAACCACATAAGCTGCTGCAAACTCAGCAGCAAATCTTCTAATTGCTGTAAGTACTGTTATTTTCTTTCCAATTATATCACTCTATAACACCACTTCATAAGCCCTTCAACAAATCCAAATTCTCCCCAAGCAAGAACATCAGTTGGAATAACAATCTCAGTTCCTTTGCTAGCTAGCACCTTGAAGAATTGCTATTGCACCGACCAAAGGACCTATAGCATTGGAAACATCATATTAATATTATATCCACCATCAGCAAAATGACATGAAGCATGTTGAGAGGACCTGCATGTAATGCATCCAAAGGCTCCACAAAAAAAATTCCAGCTGGGTACCCTTTGGACCTGCAATATCAGAGAGGAATCCAATATGTTTGTGTTCAATTTCTTCTTTTGACTCAGACTATTCAGTAGTAGCAGGATTGTAAAGAAGATGACCAAGTTGTTTTCTTTAGGATTCAATAAACTACAAAGGCACCTAGCATGAAGTAATGCTATGAAAGGTCCAAAAAATTTCAATGGAGGACTGGGGTTCCCATCATTGTAAAACCTTTGCAATTGAATTCTTACTTTCATCCATACGCACACTTATCAAATAGGTTTTATCCTTGAACATTTCATATATTTTAAAAAATATAAAAATTAAAATCATAAATTTCAAGGTAGGTACATATTGTGATTGTACAAATTCTATTTACTAAAAAAGAATAGCACAATTTGAGATTGCCTATTGACATGAGCAACAACAACTTGGGACAGTGAATAAATCAGTGGCAGATGTTAGTGTAATTCACGCAGACACAGTGCAGAAGCTCGGCACAGCCACATTGGCTGCACCAAGAGAACAACGCTAGACGTGCCATCAGAAGTACCTGCATTATTCATCACTTTCTACCACTGTCCCATGCATAACCCTTTTTCTCATAATTTAAATATAAATAAATACTTCTATTTCTCCTACCACGACACCAAAAAAAATCTATTTAACATGACAATTCATGAGAAAAATTGACATTTTTTTTTCGAAAAATAAATAAATTGATAAAGAAGATCTCAGATGAGTAAGGGAAAAAACATCAAATCCAGCAACCAATAACCACCTACGGTAATTAACCGGGCAGTTATTGGACCAGGATCTGCAACACACATGATTCTTCATCCTCATCGTTTTTCAATATCAAAAAACAAAAACTTTTTTTTAGGGGTAAAGTTCTAAGCTATAAAAGAAAACCCAATTGGAAGTGAGAGCCACTAACAACGAAGCTAAATATGCACATGTTTAACGATCCTGTTCGATTTGTGATTCCGCACCCTAACGTTCTTGAATTGGCAGAGGTATGTGGCGCCGACCAGTACTTTTTTTATAGGGTTGCGCTTGCACAGAATGAGTAAGACCCATAACCCGAGTATAAAAATCTTGGGCTGGCCCATAACCCGAATACAAAAAGTCCATCACTGATTCAATCCAGTTCAGTTTATATAATAGCAGATAGGCCCATGCTATTCTCACTCTCTCTTTTCTCCTTTCCTTTTCTTTTTATTTACTACTCTCCATTTTTTTTGGCTTTACCTCGGTAAAAGTAAATTTTCGTTACATTAAATTTTTTGGTAAAATATTTAATATAAAGGAATTTTTTTTATACAAAACAACAATTAGTTTTTGTCAAATTGACAAGAAACAAAACAAAAAAGTACAACTAGTGTGGGAAAAGAAGAAAAGAGACCAAGAAAGAGGAGTATGAATCTTTAGAAGAAACCTAACAAAAAAATGAAGTTATAAGATTTTGGAAGAAGTTACAGAATATTGTGGATGCATCAACATTCCAATTACAATGATGATAAATCTTCCAAGTATAATCACCAAAATTCTATCTTGTCTACCTGTGAAGTTGCTCCTTCGGCTGAGAGTAAAAATTTTGCGACTTAATAATTTTTTCTAGAATATTAATTTGATAAATCTAATCCTTGAATTACTTTACGAGCTTGATGATCATGTATGTCAAATATTTAGATGATTTGAATATTTATAGATATTTAAGCTGATGACCAACATGTACTTTTATATCTATTTAATAATGAAGTTCAATATATCTACTTTTATAGATCTTAAACCAATGGTTGGTCCGTTGGTTCAATGAACTTCAATGTCTGTATAAATTTTTTTGGTTACATTTCTATTTTTTTGTTGTTATAATGTCTATATAAAATGTTAATAAGCAAAACAAGTCATGATAAAAAAAAAAAAAAACAAGTTAAATAAAACTTATGCTAAGAATAAGTTATCCATTCCTTTTTTTCTCTACACTCTATAGAATAGTTTCCGATCCGATTCTTTTAAAAGGAGAAATATGCTTTAAAAAGATAAAGTGTAGAATATAATCTTTAATGAAAAATATTTATCAAAATTGTGATAAAATACATATACCACAGGATATAAATTTGGTAAATTTGTAGTTAATTACTAGTTTTTTATTTGAAGTTATAACTTCATAGTTTTGCGTGTTTAATTAAAACTTACAGTACATCTACCAAGAACAAATTAGTTATTATTTTTCTGTATACATATTGAGAATTCGAGAGATCGGAATATCAAATATGCTGTTACTCTTTTACGACACACATATTCACAGAATGAGTAAATAATTTCGTATAGCTTTCAAGTGTTCTGTGTGTCATGTTATTATTATGTTTGTTTTGAAAAAAAAATGTTATTTTGTTCTGTTTAAAAAGAAAAAGACCAAAAAAAGGAGAGAAATATGGAAAAAAAAAAGTCATGAAAGAGATTTTTTCTCTCTCTATCTTTCCTTTGTTTGTTTATTGTCTAGTGAAGATCATTTGACATGTCAAAGAACTTTCTTTTGCACATAATCTTATCCCATTTTTTTTTATAAAATCATTTTGAGGATTACAACATGATTTTACATGAACAATATCATAAATTAGCAAGGCATGATCAATTGCATGCCATGTCTTGCCACAAGGAATTGCATCCATGTTCTCCCAAGGCAAACCCATCATACCCTTTCAAGTTGTTTGCGATAGCATACTCATCTCCACAAGGGTCAACACTCCAGCTCCTTTCTTCAAATGGGGATGATTGCACAAAATCCATATCTACCCACTCCACCCCAAATTCACTTGATGATGAATTAGCCCAACACTCCACTCCATCAATCTCTCCCATGTTATTATTCCATGATTGAGATGCACACTCTTCTATAATATTATTGCTCATCAATATTTCTGACCCTATGGATGATGAATCATGATGATCCCCCATCTTGCTTCCACTAATTTCAGCCTCAAAGGACCTAATCAAGCTATCCAATCGATCATCATCACTCTCATCACTTGGTGATGGCTCTTCCATCAGGGACATTAGAAGAGCACCGTTGATTTTCAACCCATCATCACCGTTGATGAAAGCCAAAGTTTCACAAACTTGAGAAGCCATTTTGGTACAAATTGACTTAATTAAATTGTTTTCTTTGCAAAAGAGAGAAAAAGGGTGAAAAATAATAGAGAGAGAATGTAGAATGTGTAACAAGAGAGAGAGAGAGAGAACAAGCTTAAGATGAATGAGTTGTATGATCAAAATGGGGGCTTTATATAAGCACTTATATGGGTGCCACGTCACCTCAAGAAGGGGACATTGCATCCATCATGAGCTAGACAGTCATGTGCACATGTGCACACAAGAAAACTATGTTGTATTGATTGATCATGTTGCATATCAATGTAGCAAAAGAAAAAAGTTATTAATAGCAATAATTAAAGAAAAATGTGTGTGTCTATGTCGATATATATTGCTCGTGTGCTCTGGCAATAAGGACGGCTTGAAGTAAGCAAGATCTCGTGGAAATCGTAGAATCTGACCCAAAAACCTCATTTTTGTGAGTGGGACAAGGAAACATGAAAAGACAAAGCTTTCAGTGGATGAAACGTCGAGTTGCAATAAAGTAGGGAATAGTTTTGTGTATAATAGTGACTGAATTGTACAATAAAGTGGGGAATAGTTTATTTATATATAGAATGACTTGTTGGCGGTCTGTATGCGTTCAAAGCAGAAAGAATTACTTAAGAATAGATAGAATAATGCAATTTTTTTATAACAATTCCTTCTCATAACATCTTGCTTAATAAAGAAATAGATGAAGATGAAGAGAATTGTAGAGCAAATGATGAAAAAAAATATAAAAGAATGAATTGTAAAAAGTATTATGAAAAGGGTTAGATAAGAATATTGTCATTGAATACAAATAGGAAGCTTCACCATTGATAGTGTATCATCAAGATTCCAAAATGATAATAATCATGTAAAAAAAGTGAGAAAAGGAATAACATAAATTCTTTTTCAGGGGAAGGCGAAGGAGATGTATTATGATTAAAATTGCTGTGAATTATCAAATAAAAAATAATTATTTTTTTGGTCTGTATACCAATTGCTTGTTAAGATAGAATAATGTTGTGTCGGTTAATCTCCTTGCTCAGTGGTTAAGCTGAATAAGAATTATTTTAATGATAGTGCATAAAATTTTATTACTATGTCTGATTAACAAGGGAAACTGCAACAGTAGCTAGTTGCATTATTAATTTGCATGTCCTTTTGATTGATTGATTATTCATATTATTTGATTATGGGGTCATTTACTTTTCATGTATAGTATTAAAGGTATCCTTCAATCTAACTAAATAGTTGGTCTCCTAGCTATTATATAGCTAGATGCCCATTGTCATAGCTTATTGATCCTGTGTGATTAATTAAGGATATGTGTGTGTTATTTAGGTAGTAAAAAGAGATAGATGTGATTTTTTATTTAGATGTGATATAAAAACAAGAAAAAAAAAGAAAGCAAAATTAGATAGAAAAGAGAATGAATGTGTTTTTATAATAAATTAAGGATGCCTTTACTAAACACTTCTTTGATTTTCAAATAAGCAGATCATAGTAATCATATTCTCTTAAAAATTTCCTCAATAATTTTTTTTATTAAATAAATAAATAAATTTAGTATTTAAAAAATATAAAAATTTCAATGTTTTTGAGTTTAATATTAAGAACATTTTTTAGTAAGAAATAATCATAAGGAACTAGAGGGGGATGTACTTGGAGGGCTGTGTATTGACTTCTCTTATATGATTGGCATTGAGCATTGAGCATTGAGGGTGAATCTTCTGTTTTGACTTTCCTCTTTAGCAAAAAGAAAAGGGTGAATCTTCTGCTACATGTATTGAATATTCCAGGCTGCCATTTGTGCAGTTACGACGAATTGCATTGTGAAGTGACTCGGTGGCACCTTCATGCCGTCACTAATAAGGGCCATTGGACAAGGTGGTGCCAAGGGAAATTCTAGTTCTCGGTAAGTCTTTTGTAAGTACGGTCATTGCCTCAAGCATGGAGTTTAAAACAGAGAAAATAAATAAATAAATGGATAACCAATGCTGTATATACAGACAAATATATAGAGAGAGAGGAGAGAAAGAAACATACATAATATGATAAAAAAAGAGTGGTAGAAAAAATTAAGAGTATTAATAGAGTGTTTAATATTCAAGGGTATCTAAATATTACTTCTCTTAAAACATAGTATAAGTTTTGTTAAAAATAAAACATAGTATAAGTTTAGAAAGGTTGTGAGATTTAGAGTTATTATTACTATACATCTATTTTTTTATCTTCCTTTCATCTTACTTTTGCATCATTTTTAAATTTTTTTTCCTTTATTTCTCATCACATCATTTATTACATATATTACTGTCTTACTCTCTTTCTCTATTTTTTTCACCACTCTTCTCTTTATCCATACACCCTAATTTTGGAATTTACAAGCATCTCTTTAAAATTCCTAAAAAATATAAGTGTTTATAATTTATAAAGACACCCTACTATAAACTATAACATGTATTTTTTTGTATAAAAAACCCTATAGTATATGGAGATTATCTTTTCCCCACTTTAATTATAGATAAGGTTCTGATGCAGAAAAAATTGGTCCACTTATATTGATAATGTCAAATCTCTAGAAAAAGGGTGGAAAAAAAAATCTCCATATCATCCTATTTTAAAATTGACCGTACTGAAAATCTGGATTGTGGGGTTCTCTAAGATTTTGGCTAGCTTTTACATTTGTGCATGTAGGATTTTGAAAAGATATGCCTCCAATGAATAGTTAAGGAATGAAAGCAAGTGGACCCAATTAAACTAACGAGAGCTTGATGATATACCATTGTTTGTGACCACCCAAGTCACATTTTAATACACATGTTGCCACTACACTTCATTTTTGTGGGCTTTAATTAAGATTTAGATTAGATGCCTCGAATATATCACTTTAAAATAATGGATTGTGAAGGAACCCACTGCCATGTGATATGCATCCTTTCTGGGGCCAACTCCAACCCTTATTGGCAAGACAGCATCATTGGGGAGTTAAGCATATATTTTATGTTATTCAATTGAATGTTGGCAACCAATGCTAATCTTTGAACTCAATGGTCTGAAGCCAGAGTATCGTGTACCATTCTTTATTGCAAAGGGTGACTCTACATGCCACCAGAATATATATTAGTCAAAAGTCATTGTAACAAGAAACATGATCATGGATATCTTGTTGCAACTACAATTATGCCACTCATTTGCTCAAAAGATGGTCTTAGCAACAGGATCAATGCCTTGCACAATTATTTTTGCTTAGTGCTCTGGCCTCACTATGCATTTATGCAATTAGAATAATGGCCAGTATTAGCTTGTAATCTGTTTAGTGCGACATTATAATTTTCAACGAGTAATGTTATATTGTAATTAAGATACGACATAAAAAAAATATTGTAAGAGATAAAAATTTTAAGGCTTAAACTTTATTTTATGTAATTTTAATATTTCAACTTTCAATTGTATCAGTTAGGTTCTTTAACTTTTCTCTAATTTACAGTTAAATCCTTCCATCTTGATTTCATCTAATGTTTAATAGAATTAACTAAGATGGCACAAATTGGACTTAACATGATAATAAGTAAGGCTCAATTTCGGAGTGATCACCTGAGCATATTAACTAACCTCTAAACCACATATTATTGGCTGACCTCTAAATCGAACAGTAATCTATTGATCAGGATTCAGGATGAATTAAACCGTCTTAGACTAATCATGATCATCAAATTACATAGAAATTGTACAGGACCCCAAAATCATAGGTCCAGACCAAAGGAAACTTAGCGTCTTCTTTCACGCCGTTAAGGTAGCAATGAGAGGAACAATACAAGTAAGTTAAAGAGTACAATCCGTATATAGGCATGATTCCCCCTTGATCATGTTAGGTCATGCGTTGTAAGGCATGCTAGGGTTTCTTTTGTCATAATAAAGAATAAGAGATATTACATGTTTACAATATATGTAACTTTTCTTGTCGTATACATATATAAATATTCTTCTTATAAACCATTAGAGCATTTGAATGATACGATTAAAATAAAATGCACATAATTTTTTAAACAATCATATCATCACTAACAAACTTTTAATTTTAATAATTCACATATGGTTATATATATGTTTTAGGTTTATTATTCTCATTTTCACAAGAAAAATTTTCGATCACTTGATACATCAGCTATCCGTTTTATATGTGTGTGTTTGTGAAGTGGAAAAAGTAAAGAGAAAAAATAATGGCGTGACAAAAAGAGATAAAAAAAATTAATTATAAAAGAAAGAAATATAAATCCTAAGACTCGGAATATATTATTTCCCTTCTTATTAATCTCTCCAAGCATTAGTTGTAAAATTAGTTTTCCTTTTTGATAAATACAACATGTATTGTCTCCATTTGGACACAATTCTGCTCAATTAAGTCAAGTAAAAAATTTATTTAATGCCGTTGTCTATCTAGTATTTGAACTTGTGATCATTGTGGCTCCACGCACTAGATGGTTGTTGTAAAATTAGTTTGGGTTAATTCTATTATTTTCTCATAGACAAAAAGAAAATTATAATTTCAAGAAAAAATAATAATAATAATTAAGTCAGTAAATAAATCAGTACTATTTCTTATTATATGCTAGTATGATCGAGGAAGTGAGGAAAATCTATTCTAATTAATTTTCAGCTAGGAAATTACATGAAAGTAAAGGAGGAAAATGCAAACAAAAGATAAAATTTAAAAGGTTTGGCAATAACATGTACTTAGCTAGGGACACCTTCACAAAATTAATTACAAAGTAATCCAAGTTCTCTTCTGTTTCATATATATAAAAACTACAGTTTAATTAATTTCATAATACTGCATCACACCCTTGTGCCAAATAATTAGTCTCTCTATATTGTTGCTCCAAGAAAACTCCATAAAACAATTGAAAATCATTGATATCATGCCCAGCTTCATATTCCATTGCTGCATGTTCCATCATGTCATCTCCACAAGGGATCCATGCATTCATCTCATCAAAAGGCAAGGAAGAGATCAATTCCATGTCAACCCATTGATTAGGATCACTGACTGACGTGGAGCAATCTTGACTATCCACGTGTCCCATCTCATACATTTGACCCATTTCAGTGTCAGTGATCTCTGCCTCCAATGACTGAATCATGGTCACAAGTCTATCATCGCCATAGTACTCTTCTTCTTGGGTTTCTTCCATTAGTGACATGAGAAGAACATTGTTTGATTCCGAGAAATCAATTCCCAATTCAAAGACACCTTCTGAGGAAGACATGTTGTGTTACAACGAAAAAAAAGGAGTGACCCTTTTTTCTTTGGTTTATGAAAATGGTTAAAGTGAGAAGTAGAAGCAATTAAGGCAGTGGAAGATGTAGGATGACTTTGAAAGGTGAAGAAGGGTCCCTTATATAGGCAAATGCATTGTATTGTAACTAATACGAGGTGGGGTTGCTTTTGGTTGTAACTAATGCATGTAGGCCAAATCAATAATAAATTATGTAATGAGAAAGATAAGATTCATATAATTGTGCTAAGATATATAATATTCATATAATTGTGCTGGAAAAAATTAATGTTTTAACCCATTGGTGTCTACTTGTCGAGCAACAGATCAAGGCATTCCGGGTGAGCAATATATGGTATTAGGCTAGCTATAAGGTACCCACTATAATATTATATTATTGTTGAAACAGTGTGGGGGCATCAGACAAACCAGACAATATATATGCCGACTTAATGCCAATAATTAAGTAACACAAGAAATAAAAATAAATAAAAAAACAAGAAAAGTGCGTATTTGAACGGAGTAATGTAACTAATATGTTTTAACTAATATATAAATGATTGAAATGTAAAGGCAAAAAACGAAAGAAATGAATGAGAAGTATTCTTATTGATTGAGTTTGATCTGTGTATCGTGTATGAGAGTGATTATAAGTCATCGCATATTTTATTATAAGTCATCGCTTATTGAACACAAGATCAATTAAGGCTCAACCCCGGAGTAATCACCTAAGCATATTGACTAACCTCTAAATCGATCGCACATTGATCGACCTCTAAATCGTATTGTAATCGATTGATCAGGATACCCATCTTAGATCAAACATGATCACTAGATTACATCAAAATTGTATGGGACCCAAAACCATAGGTCCAAACCAAAGAAACCCAGAGTCTTCTTACACGTGTGGTTAAGGCATGATAGATATCACCTTTCCTTGGCACGCGAGAAAGGGACCATGCACGCCACTCTTTAAAAAAAGAAGGGAACAATATAAGTCAGTTAAAGAGTACAATCCATGTATATATAGGCATGATTCCTCATTGGTCACACCAAGCCATGTGTAGTAAGGCATGCTAGGGTTTCTTTTGCCATAATAAAGTATAAGAGATACTACATCCTTACAAATATATATAGCTTTTACTATCATATACATATATAAATACTCTTCTTATAAACCATTAGATTATATTTGAATTATCAAGATTAAGACAAAACTGCACATAACTTTTTTTAAGCAATCATATGATTACTAACAAACTTTTAATTTTGACCACCCATATATGTTTGTATAAATGTTTAGATTTATGTTGCCTATTTTTTACAACAAGAAAAGTTCTCATTTGATACATGTGTATGTATGTGTTTGTGTCTTTGTGAAGTGGAAAAAGAAAACAGAAAAATATATAATGAGATAAACAATGTGATGGAGAGAGATAAAAAAAAATAATTCTAAGAGAGAAATATAAATTCTAAAACTCAAAGTATATTATTTTTTTATAAAAAAAACTCTCTAAGAATCACTTGTAAAATTAGTTTTTTTAAATAATATATACATACATACATATATATATATTATATATATATATATATATATATATATATATATATATATATATATATTTCAGACATTCTTACTTAAGTCATGTATGAGTATTATTATATTATAAGTGGTAATTTCTTTTTTCTGAATATTTAATGTAGTTGGATATATACTTAGTACTTGAAATCATGATTATTGGTACCGTGCATACGATCCATGATAGTTGTAAAATTAGTTTAGATTAAGAAAATTAAAAATAAAAGCAATAAGTTACTAAGAATAAATCATTATTATTTCTTATTATGTTTAAAATTTAAATATATTTTTATTCTTTGTAATTTAGTATTTTTTCTTTTATCCTTGTATTTTTTTATTTTAGACATTGCAAATTATGTTTTTATTGTCTTTGGTCTTTAGAATGATTTAAATAGTACTTTAAACGGTGAAAAAATATTATCTAAAATATTTAAAAAATAAAAAAATTAACAAACATAATATATAAAAACTAAAATCAAATTTAAACATAATTTATAAGGATTTGAATAAATTTTTTTTGGCAAGGTTGAAAAAAAACACTAAATTCTAAAAGTAAAAAATATTTAAGCCTTCTTATTCTATGCAAATATGATCGAGAGGAACGGAGGAAAATTCATTCTAATTAATTTTCAGCTAGATAATTACATGAAAGTAAAGGGAGAAAAAGTAAACATAAGATAAAATTAAAAGGTTTGGCAATATAACATGTACTTAAGAGTTAAGAACACCTTCACAAATTAATTACAAAGTAATGTTTCCTTATATAATGCTACGTATATAAATTAATTTCAGAATACTGCATCACTTGGCCCTTGTGCCAAATAATGATTCTCTTTGTATTGTTGCTCCAACAAGAAAGCTCCATAACACAATTGCAGATCATCAATGCCATTTCCTGCTTCATATTCCATTGCTGCACGCTCCATCATCTCATCTCCACAAGGGATCCATGCACTAATCTCATCAAAAAGCAAAGAAGAGATCAATTCCATTTCAACCCAATGATCAGGGCCCCTGACTGACGTGGAGCAATCTTGATCGTCCACGTGTCCAATCTCATACGTTTGACTCATTCACTACTACAAAAGGGATTTTATAAGTCGGTTCTTCGGGGTATTTAACGACGGTTTTAAACCGTCATAAAATGCGACGTCGTAAAATGGCAAGACATGTTCAAGGTCGGTTTTGAAAACGTCTTCGTATAATCGAGTTTTTAAGATGGTTAATCGAATAACCGTCTTGAAATGTGTCATTTATCAAAGACAGTTATGGCCTAACCGTCTTAGTATAATCTACTTTTTAAGACGGTTATGTGTATAACCGTCGTAAAAAGTAAATTATACTAAAACGGTTTTTGGAATAACCGTCTTTGTATAGTTCACTTTCTAATACGGTTACATGTATAACCGTCGTAGAAAGTGAACTATACTAAGACGGGTTAGACCATAACCGTCTTAGTATGTCTTGTTTATAATTTTTTTTTGAAACATGCAATACAAATGATTGCTCAGAGACAAATACATGTAGTAGTATTTGGTATGCAGGGTGTTATATTAAATCTTCTACATAGTACTTGTTATTTAGGTTAGGTGCCCTATAATAGGACATAATAAAACAAAAATCTTAACAACAATCTGAACTAATGATTTCTAAATGAAACAATTTTGACAAACCTATTACTAATTTTATAAATTACTGAAACATTTCAGAATTGATTGAAAGCAGAAGTTTTGATAGATCACACATGCCCAAAAATTAAACATCTAACACTAACTAAAGGAAGATGAAAATATGACCTCAGCTGGAAAATCTTAAGATATCTTAGATCATCACCTTGACTTCATATTTTGTATATACAGTAAAAATAAAGCTTATCTCATGCCGGATAACTTCCTCCACAGCAGCCTTC